>NW_007731607.1:0-847 GCF_000696425.1 Galeopterus variegatus | reverse complement strand
AAAATAAAAATTTTGAAAAAACACCAGCCTTACTTTCTGCTCTTTTGCAATACTCATTAACATCTGTCACAAAAGGTTAAAGGACCCAGAAAATTTTCATAAAACTATAATTAACAACCAGGTGGAGGTAAGCAGGGGAACCAGGCCTGGGAGATGTGTGAAATACGCTTAGAATGTCAGGATGTCTTCCTTTTCAGTATGTGTGGGCATGGAGCTTAGAGTCATCTGGGGATATTTCCTAGCAAATATGCTGCACACAATATGCTGGTATGGAGGCCCTGAAAAGATAGGTTTTCACCAATACCTCCTTTTGAGGGTGCTGGAGAATGGAGTTGTTTACAAGCCATCATTGTATTCCCTCACCATTTAAGAAATACAATTTTGGATTTTTTCTTAAAGTGAATAAGAGACATCTGGTTTATCCCTAAATAGACATATATTTTAATAAACTAGGACTCATCTAGACTAATCCTGGGAACATGGGTAATAAGATTACTCTGAGTGCCTCTTCAAGTCACCCCAGCCATTTAAGTCTTCCCTGCTGAGGTCCCAGACTTCAGGGAGCAGAAACAAGTTATTCATGCTTTGTACTGTCCAAATTTCTGATCTACATGAGAATGACAAATGGTATTTTATGCCACTAAGTTTTGGTGATCTGTTATGCAGCAACAGATAACCAGAACACTGTACAGTCTCCTATGTTTTAAATCCAACACCTAACTCAAGATTTAAAAATAACAACAGCAATACCACTATGCTTGCCAGTATTGTACAAGCCAAACACAATTGCTAAATTTGTCCCATAGGACACCAGTTCAATTCAGAGGAATTATAAATGGTAGGAAAT
>NW_007731606.1:150054-154582 GCF_000696425.1 Galeopterus variegatus | reverse complement strand
TAGAACTCTGACTCAGACAATACAGTTACAGGCTGTAAGTAATAGAAAATCTGACATGTTGTCCCAATTACCTCCCACAGCCCTACCAACTTGCTTTTATCCTTGTTTTTATCTTTATAGTAGTCTCACATAAAAGATCTGTCATAATTAAAGAGTTCATTAAGCCATTTCTTGGACTTGTCCTTTTGAATAACCAGGGAAAGACTACTTTTGTTTCCATGAATATGTTAATGAGGATTTTTATCATGCCAAACCCCCTTCCCTGCAGGGAAGTAGCATCAGGCCCCTTTTCATGGTAAGATCATTAGCTCCTGACCAAACACTGTCTGTGTGGGTTACTCAGCTGGTGATTGTAATTAGCTAAACCAATCAGAATGGTTCTCTCCTGAATTTGAACTGGTGAAAAGAGAAAAGATTGGCTGTATCAGTGAAACAAGGGGGCAGAGAGGTAAAAAGAAACAGGCCGTGTAGACCAGGAAGGAGATACAGAGACCGAACCTGGTCCATAGAGCTGCATCAGTCCTAGATAGCTTTCTAGTTTTAAGTTCTTTCTTATCTTTACAATAATCTGCCCTCTCCTTCAGGGAGTCTGAGTCTGTGTCTGCTCCCCAGAGACACAGGAGCTTCACATATTTGTCTTGAAACCTACCTCTGAAGAAAGTATAAAATATGAAAATTGAAACTTACCTTTGATGAAAGTATAAAATACCAAAATAGTACTTTCCATTCTAAGATACAACGGAATATAATATAAAATAATTGACTTAAAAACTGGGTTTTCTTGGAGGAAAAAAACTACCATATTAAACACATACATACTGCATATGCATTCCAATTTCAGAAATGTGAAAAAGTGGGAAAACTGCATCTCAGAATTAAGGAAAAAGAATATGTTCAATTCTCTTCTGGAAGATAATGATACTAACAGCAAATTCTTACTTTGACAGAATTGCCCTTCCGGGATATGGGAAAGTCATATCTGGCAAAATTGTCAGTTATACAAATAAGATCATTTAAATCTTCAGGGCATTAATATTAGGTGTTAAGGAAATGCACAACAAAACTACTGGGCAACTTCTTTTTAAACCATGTCACTCAGTACCGTATGCACTCCTATCTAAAAAGAAGGCTGGGAATATAAACGAGATGGGAATACTCTCCCATTCCTTTCTGGTAGAAACAAAAGCAGAAGTGAGTGTTTAAAAGTTCATTTCCTAAAGTTGTTCTAAAAAAATAATGGTTCTCTGATAAATAAGTTTGAGAAACAAACAGAACTTTTAAAAGGTTCCTTTATTTCAGGACCTCTTAAGAGTCTTTAAGATGCTAACAGGCACTGTGTTTCTCCAAGAGAACAATGTAATATCCTATTCCTAAATTCATTTTCCCTCCTTTTTCTCAAGGTTTATTTATCACATTGAATTAGTGGTCCATGGAATGCACTTTGGGAAACATGCTGGTTATATAATTTCCTATGTAATAATGTCACAGCACAGGCCACAATGTACTGACATTAATCATCTTATTTGCAAATTTCATTTTCAAGTTTAGATCTAAACCTACTTTTGTGATCTGAATAATTTTCAACATAATCTGTACCCAGACATTTTACTTCCCTTTAAAAAATCTATCTCAAAAAACTTCTCTTCCAGGAAGCCTCCAATGTGGACCAAAAGATCCCTACACTAATTTATTGCCGAAACTCATTTTATTCTTTTCCTTGGGTTTCCAGTAAAACTAAAAGCCCCAAAGTTATACACAACTGTTAGTCAATACTGTTTTATTGGATTGTAAGCTTCCTTTAAGCTTTGTATAGAGGCTAACACATTATGGATTTCAAAAAGAGGTCAATCCTTAAATCAAGATGCACAGCTATGTAAATCTACTTGCCTTGCAGGTTCCATTTTTGTCTACAAATAGTTCAGAATAATAATAATTTGTCTTTATATAATTTTTGACAAAAGTTTATGTATCTTTTTTGACAAAAAAAAATTTTAAATCTTTTTAAAGATTGAGATTCTTAAAATTTATTTTAAATCAATTTTTCTATTTTTTTTCTCCCTCCCTCCTCTCTCTCCCCCCTCCCTCCCAACAATGTCCTTTCTGTTCGCTTGTCCTATCAACTTCAAGGAATTGTAATTGTTGTGTCTTCTCCCCCACCTTTTTTGTGTATTTATTTATTTATTTTTAGCTCCCACAAATAAGTGAGAACATGTGGTATTTCTCTTTCTGTGCCTGACTCGTTTCACTTAATATAATTCTCTCTAGGTCCATCCATGTCATTGCAAATGGCTCTATTTCCCTTTTTTATATACCAATTGATAATTTTTTTTCCTGTACACCCAGTGTTCACCCTACTTGCAGTTTATAACTTGTAGTTTATTGGTAACTATAAATCCAGCTTTCAAAGAGATCTTTCAAAAATTACTTCTTTTAAATATAAAGGGTTCAATCCTACTTAATGTAATTTTATAAAAAAAATTAATGTAATTTTATAATAAAATAGTATTTTTAAAAATCTATAAAAAGACTAAGAAAAAGTCAGAATTACAAAACACTTCATAAAATATACTTAGTGTTTTCATATGAATACAATAACTTAAAGTAACTATTAATTAAGAAATTTTAAGTAGACATCCCTTCTACTTTACAAGCAGTCCCTGCTTTATGGAATATACTCAACATGTACTCCAATAATGAATGCACTAACAGCTTTGGTTTTAAAAGTAACTTCTCTTACCAATTATACTATTCATTCATTTAGCAAACTTTTTTCATAGAATATACAAATAAATATTTCTGCTTAGTCTAGGATGAATTGACAAAAATTCTTGTTTATGAGTATGGTAAACAACGGGATTTTCAAGTTAACTGGCTTTTTGGCTAATTGAGAGTTATCACTATATCATATACAGATTAGCATTAATTATTAAATATCACAAATTATAGTTAATCTGAAGGCTAGGTGGACATAATTTAATCTTCGGTGATCAAAGAAAGCTCTTCAAAATCTTATTGTACCATACAAATATCAATTCTCAGCATACAGCTCTAGATTGGTTAGAGTTAGTACTGAAACTGTACTTAAACTATGATACACCTTGGAAAGTGCTTTAAAAATTCACATGGTCTACTTATTTGTTTGCCATATTTTTTAAAGTGCAAAATGTTTTAAAAACATTAAGACCAGGAGACCTGAGCCTTCTGCTACTTTGGGTTCCACATTAAGTGTATTTTTATTTCATACTGGCAATTTGGAATCAATTACATTATCTCTATATGCATTTTGCAGGGGGCTAAGTCTCCCCCAGAAATCCCTCCGATACAGAAAGGCACAAGTGCTGTTTTACTAAGAGGATTTCAGAGTTGGATTGAAGTAGCAACCACACAGCACAGATCCTCTCTCACTCATTCTATCAAATACATCTGAAACAACAAACATAACAATTATGCTGCATTGGGTTTCACCTTAGATGGCATGTGCCAGGGATTACATAGTCCAGAGAGTCTGCATTTCCTTCTCTTGGATAAAAAAGGAGAAGCAATATTCCTAGTCATGTCAGCGCAGAGTTTGTATAACTTTGTATATGCAAGCTTGAACTCTTCAGCATAAGAAGAAAAATGGACAGGGGAAGATTTGATATTGAGTGAGACTTCTCGGGATGGAAATTTAACTAGAACAGTTGAACTACAACTTAGAATTTTGCAGGTCTTCCTAGTCATTCTGGCTGTCCCTTTTTTTTTTTTTTTTGTCTTTTTCCGTGTCCGGCAACGGATCGCAACCCTCAGTGTCGCCCCCGTACCGGACCGGGACCGGCCACGGGATCGCACCCCTCGGTGTCGCTCCCGCGCCTCGCTCAGCCAGTGAGCGGGAACCGGTCTGTATGTGGGATCCGAACCCTCGGGCCGGAGCACCGCGCTTCCCAAGCAGCGTCCTATCCAGTGCGCCACCGGGCCGGCCTGTGGCTGTCCCTTTTGCAAAAGGTGATTTCCAATACCAGAGGAATTTCCCCTGATTTCACACAGATTTTCAGCTTCTCTTACATGTACATCTACAGATATTTGCTTTTAGAAACTGGTATGCCACTGTCAGAATCTTAAATTTATCACTTACACTTATAAATTGTGGCTTCGTTTAGAGGTGTTTCTGTATTAAGGTGAGATATAAATGATGATTGCAGATATTTGAGAGTTAACCTTGGAAAAATAATGAAGGCTAATGTCCATGACTGCAAAACATACAGATAACTTAAAATATCAGCACGAACTGGAATATGCTCTTAATAATACAAAATTTAAAAATTATGTGCTGAAAGAAAAAAATTAAGGATAACTTTTAAATATAATGGCTAAAATTAATAGTTTAACTATTTTCATTCTTGTTTTTGGTTTGAAGACTATTAACAAAAAGTTATTGCTTTTAAAATAAAATTCAGCCTGTATCTAGCTTGAGTCATACTGGAAACAGAGACACAAAATTTAATGTATTATATCTGTTCTTAAAAAAGGATCTGGGGCCGGCCCCGTGGCT
>NW_007731606.1:125532-149084 GCF_000696425.1 Galeopterus variegatus | reverse complement strand
TGGGAGAGTGTGGCGCTGGTAGCGCCGAGGCCACGGGTTCGGATCCTATATAGGGATGGCCAGTGCACTCACTGGCTGAGTATGGGTGCGGACGACATGGTGCTGAGGGACTGCACTGCTATGCCCTCACCTTTAAACCAATGACTTGAATAACAAAACCAGCCTAGAAAAGACCTCAATCCTCTAAGCCCTCTTGGACATGAGTTTGGATTCCTGTGACCTTCTGTGGACACTGGCCTCACACTGAAGCCTGACACATTCCTACTTTATCCCATCACCCCCTGAAAGACTATTTTGAGGTCTTAGTTGTCTTCTAGGCAAAGCCAGCATATGTCATGACAAATAATACATCTTAATGCTGGTATTCAGTCTATCCTGAAGACTATCTTCTCAAATGCCAGGAACTATGTAGTATATATACTTTAAATGGATATGTTCATTTCCCATGTGCTCCTTCGTGACTAGGTGAGATATAAACGACAGAAAGAACCATTTAAGAGCTTATATTTAGTGTAACAAACAGGAGTTCCTCCTTATGTAGACATTAAAGAAATTATTTGGGGGCTCAAAAAGTCTAGGCATGAATTCCAATGTTTATCACATGGATATGAACTCTGAATTCAGGAAAAGAAACAGCTTAACTGAGATAAAAAATATTTAGCAGGTAGTCCTTTGTTATGGATTGAATATTTGTGTTCCCCCAAAATCCATATGTTGAAATCCTAAACCTCAGTGTGATGGTATTAAAAGATGGGCCTTTGGGAGGTAATTAGTTTATAAGGATGGAACCCTCATGAGGATGGAATCCCATGAATGGGGATTAGTGCCCTCAGAAGAAGAGTTATGAGAGCATGCTCTTTCCAGTTTCTGCTATGTGAGAATACAGAGAGAAAACCAAAGTCTACAAACCAGGAAGAATGCCCTCACCAGACACCAGACCTGCCAGCACCTTGATCTTGGACTTCCCAGCCTCCAGAATCATGAGAAATAAATGTTTGTTGTTTAAGCCAGACAGTCTATGGTATTTTGTTATAGCAGCCTGAACTAAGACAACGCTTAATCATAAAGGTAAGAAAAATAAAGTGATTGGGAAAGATCCAAAACACAGTTGAATTGGTCAGTCTCTTGTTTATTGCTGTGTCACCAAGTGTTGATTTAAATATAATTCACTCCAGAATCTGGGTGACTATGGATGATGGATTATATATGCTCATTGAGAGCATTCAACAAATGTTTTTTATGCACCTATTGGCCAGGCTATAGTTTAGGCATTTTCTGGGGTGTCTAATACCAAGTCTGGCAAAGAGATGTGCCTTAAAAATAAATAAAATTTAATAACTAAACACAGGAAATCACTAGAATATGAAGTGTAAATTATAATGTATGCTATACGAAGTTATTACGGTGTAAATTATTTTCCATATATTATCCTTTGGCCTCAACTATTACTTTCTTTTTTAAGGGTTACAAAACACAATCCCAGGTGACAATGTTTTTACATGCACTATTTTATTTACCATTCCAAGTCTGTGATGTATTTGTTTGTTTGTTTGTTTTCCTATTTTACATTTAAAGATAGTGAGTTCAAGAGGCTTTAGTTACTTTCCTTGAGCTAACTGCTTCACATGCCAGCATAAGGCAAGTCACAAACCCAAGTCTTTTGACTACAAGCCATTGCCTATATAATTTACATAACATAAAATTCACCATTTTAAAGTGTATAATTCATTGATTTTTAGTATATTCACAAGGTTGGGCAACCATCATCACCATCTAATTCCAGAACATTTTCATCATTCCCAGAAGAAACTCAGTACCCATTAGAGACCACTATCTACCTCACCCCAATCCCTGGTAACCACTGATCTACTTCCTGTCTTTATAGATTTTCCTATTCTATACAATTCATATAAATGGAATCATACTATTTATAGCATTTTGTGAGTGATTTCTTTCACTCAACATAAGGTTCTTCCATGTTGTAGAATAGGTATTTGAAAATATACAATAAATTATTAATTATAGATACCTAAAACTACTATCGAATACCAGAATTTATTCTTATCTAGATGTAATTCTGTATCTGTTAACCGATCTCTCCCTATCCCCCCTCACCTCTCCCTTCCCCCTGACAGCCTCTAGTAAACACAGTTCTACTCTCTACTTCTGTGAGCTCACTTTTTTAGCTCCCACACCTGAGTGAGAACTTGTGGTATTTATATTCTGTGCCTGACTTATTTTACTTAACATAATGTCTTCCAGGCTCATCCATGTTGCTACAAATGACATGATTTCATTCTTTTTTTTTGCGAGTTGGTTTTCAACAAATGTGCCAAGAAAATACAGTGGGAAAAGGGCAGCCTCTTCAATAAATAGTGCTGGGAAAACTGGTTATCCATATGTAAAAGAATGAAACTAGACCCCTGTCTCTCACCATATACAAAAGTCAACTCAAAATAGATTAAAGACCTAAATGAAAAACCTGAAATTATAAAACTCCTAGAAGAAAACACAGGGGAAATGCTTCAAGACATTGTTGTAGGCAAAAATTTTTACGGAGAAGACTTCTAAAGCACAGGCGACAAATGCAAAAATAGACAAATGGGACTACATAGAACTAAAAAGCTTCAGTACAGCAAAGAAAAACAAGCAGCAGAGCAAAGAGGCAATCTGCATAATGTTAGTAAATATTTACATTGCCTTTATTTATTTATTTATTTTTCCTTTTTGTCTTTTTTCGTGACCGGCAACGGATCGCAACCCTCAGTGTCGCGCCCGTACCAGACCGGGACCGGCAATGGGATCGCAACCCTCGGTGTTGTGCCCCTACTTTGCTCAGCCAGTGAGCGGCCGGTCTGTATGTGGGATCCGAACCCTCGGCAGGAGCGCCGCTACGCTCCCAAGCGGCGCACTGTAGCAGCGCGCCACCGGGCCGGCCCTACATTGCCTTTATAAAGTCGCAAGTACAAAGAACTGTTTCAGGTATTATCAAGGCCTAAAAATGACCTTTATAATTTTAATTTGGGGGATCAGAATGGGCAGAACAATAAACAATGTCTTTTATTTTTATTTTATTTTTATTTTTTTTTCCTTTTTGTCTTTTTTCATGACCGGTAACGGGATCGCAACCCTCGGTGTTGCGCCCGCACCACGCTCAACCAGTGAGCGGACTGGTCTCTATATGGGATCCAAACCCTTGGCGGGAGCGCTGCCGCGCTCCCAAGTGCCACACTCTACCGAGTGCGCCACCGGGCCGGCCCTAAACAATGTCTTTTAGAGGACAAGATGTAAAAAAAAACTGACTCCTTGTTTGGATATGTGAATAGACAAGATCAATTAGAGCATGAAAGAGGGACATCTCTACATGCCAAACGAAAGAAAATTATTAAGTATTAAATAAAATAATTTACCTCATTTACTCATATTTAGAGTCAGTAGACAGAAATTTAAATTCATATGCATTTAAAGAAATCTCTGCTAATGGTTGGGGCACAGTATATATAATATAAGAACTTCACTGAATTTATTTTTAAATGTATTCTTTTTTTTCTTTTTAAAATATGTTCCATATCAAGGAATTAATTGTTTAAAATAAAAATATAATTTACATAACATAAAATTCACCATTTTAAAGTGTATAATTCATTGATTTTTAGTATATTCACAAGGTTGGGCAACCATCATCACCATCTAATTCCAGAACATTTTCATCATTCCCAGAAGAAACTCAGTACCCATTAGAGACCACTATCTACCTCACCCCAATCCCTGGTAACCACTGATCTACTTCCTGTCTTTATAGATTTTCCTATTCTATACAATTCATATAAATGGAATCATACTATTTATAGCATTTTGTGAGTGATTTCTTTCACTCAACATAAGGTTCTTCCATGTTGTAGAATAGGTATTTGAAAATATACAATAAATTATTAATTATAGATACCTAAAACTACTATCGAATACCAGAATTTATTCTTATCTAGATGTAATTCTGTATCTGTTAACCGATCTCTCCCTATCCCCCCTCACCTCTCCCTTCCCCCTGACAGCCTCTAGTAAACACAGTTCTACTCTCTACTTCTGTGAGCTCACTTTTTTAGCTCCCACACCTGAGTGAGAACTTGTGGTATTTATATTCTGTGCCTGACTTATTTTACTTAACATAATGTCTTCCAGGCTCATCCATGTTGCTACAAATGACATGATTTCATTCTTTTTTTTTGCGAGTTGATTTTCAACAAATGTGCCAAGAAAATACAGTGGGAAAAGGGCAGCCTCTTCAATAAATAGTGCTGGGAAAACTGGTTATCCATATGCAAAAGAATGAAACTAGACCCCTGTCTCTCACCATATACAAAAGTCAACTCAAAATAGATTAAAGACCTAAATGAAAAACCTGAAATTATAAAACTCCTAGAAGAAAACACAGGGGAAATGCTTCAAGACATTGTTGTAGGCAAAAACTTTTACGGAGAAGACTTCTAAAGCACAGGCGACAAATGCAAAAATAGACAAATGGGACTACATAGAACTAAAAAGCTTCAGCACAGCAAAGAAAAACAAGCAGCAGAGCAAAGAGGCAATCTGCATAATGTTAGTAAATATTTACATTGCCTTTATAAAGTCCCAAGTACAAAGAACTGTTTCAGGTATTATCAAGGCCTAAAAATGACCTTTATAATTTTAATTTGGGGGATCAGAATGGACAGAACAATAAAAAATGTCTTTTAGAGGACAAGATGTAAAAAAAAAACTGACTCCTTGTTTGGATATGTGAATAGACAAGATCAATTAGAGCATGAAAGAGGGACATCTCTACATGCCAAACGAAAGAAAATTATTAAGTATTAAATAAAATAATTTACCTCATTTACTCATATTTAGAGTCAGTAGACAGAAATTTAAATTCATATGCATTTAAAGAAATCTCTGCTAATGGTTGGGGCACAGTATATATAATATAAGAACTTCACTGAATTTATTTTTAAATGTATTCTTTTTTTTCTTTTTAAAATATGTTCCATATCAAGGAATTAATTGTTTAAAATAAAAATATAATTTACATAACATAAAATTCACCATTTTTTTTTCCTTTTTTGTCTTTTTTCGTGACCGGCAACGGGACCGCAACCCTTGGTGTTGCGCCCAAAGAACTGTTTCAGGTATTATCAAGGCCTAAAAATGACCTTTATAATTTTAATTTGGGGGATCAGAATGGACAGAACAATAAAAAATGTCTTTTAGAGGACAAGATGTAAAAAAAAAACTGACTCCTTGTTTGGATATGTGAATAGACAAGATCAATTAGAGCATGAAAGAGGGACATCTCTACATGCCAAACGAAAGAAAATTATTAAGTATTAAATAAAATAATTTACCTCATTTACTCATATTTAGAGTCAGTAGACAGAAATTTAAATTCATATGCATTTAAAGAAATCTCTGCTAATGGTTGGGGCACAGTATATATAATATAAGAACTTCACTGAATTTATTTTTAAATGTATTCTTTTTTTTCTTTTTAAAATATGTTCCATATCAAGGAATTAATTGTTTAAAATAAAAATATAATTTACATAACATAAAATTCACCATTTTAAAGTGTATAATTCATTGATTTTTAGTATATTCACAAGGTTGGGCAACCATCATCACCATCTAATTCCAGAACATTTTCATCATTCCCAGAAGAAACTCAGTACCCATTAGAGACCACTATCTACCTCACCCCCATCCCTGGTAACCACTGATCTACTTCCTGTCTTTATAGATTTTCCTATTCTATACAATTCATATAAATGGAATCATACTATTTATAGCATTTTGTGAGTGATTTCTTTCACTCAACATAAGGTTCTTCCATGTTGTAGAATGTACCAGTATTTTATTCCATTTTGTGATGGAATAATATTCCATTGTATGCATATACCATATTTTGTTTATTTATTCAGCAGTTGATGGGCCTTTAGCTTGTTTCCACTTTTGAGCTGTTATGAATAATGCTGTTATGAACATTCATGCACAAGTTTTTTTAAAGACATGTTTTCATTTCTTTTGGGTATATACCTAGGAGTGGAATTGCTGGGTCAGACAGTACCTCTGTTTTTAACTTCCACAGGGGCTGTACCACTTTACATTCCCAACAGCAATATACAATGGTTCCAGTTTCTCCATATCTCACTCACCAACATTTGTTGTTATTTTTTGATTACAGCTATCCTAGCAGGTGTGAAGTAATATTTCATTTTTGGTTTTTAACTTCCATTTCCCTAATGGCTAATGATGCTGAGCATCTTTTCATGTGCTTATTGGCTATTTGTATATCTTCTTGGAGAAATGTCTATGCAATCCTTTTGCCCAATTTAAAATTGGGTTTTTGCCTTTTTGTTGCTGAAATGTAAAATTTTGAAATGTATTTTTACATGGCTAAATTTCACTGAGAAAAGCCAGACAAAAAGCTGGGCTGAATTAATGAAAAATTGTGAATCCTTGAATATTAATGAAATTATACTGTTAACTTACTAAATGTTCTATTGTTATTTAACATGCTTCAATCTCCTCACTACCAAACCTGCTTTACCTCTTTTGTTCCCTGTAACTCCTAAATGTGTCATCTTTTCCATCATGTAGGGTATTAAACTCACCCATCTTTGGTGTCTGGTTTCTGACTCCTTCAACTAACCTCATTACTGCTGTCTATCTACTCACTACAATGTGGACCACCTCTATCTCCAGCCTTCCAACTTCTACGGCCAGGGCACATCCAGACCCTCATTTCCCCTCACTTAGACTACCTTCTTGCTCCCAGTCTCTTCTCTCACCAAACGATCCTACATGCTGATTTCATTTACCTTTCTAAGCACAACCCTGATTACATCCTTTTCCTGCTCAAAAGCTTTTATAATTTGGTCCCAGCCAACTTTTCCTGTTTTTCCTCCCATTCCCTAAACTACAAAAAAATTAATTTGGGAGATTTCTTCCACCCTACTATATTCATTAATTTGCTTGTTTGCCTCTGCCATAATTGTAAGTTTAAAAAAATGTATTAATGTAAAAGAAGGGGTTGATACAAGGAAAAATGTTCAAAGAAATTAAAGGCAGCTATGCCACAGAAAAATGAAAGTAGATCTTAGATTTTTTTTCAGTGTGGTTCTTATAACTAGAAATCTGTGGGGACAAAGATGAGGTACAGATAAATATCAAATATATAAAATTACCATTTGCATCAGGACTATTTGAAATAATGAGAACATATATTTTGTAGCAAATATTTATACATATTCTGTAGCAAATATATGTAAGTTAAAATTTTAGGCCTTTTAGTTCTCATGCACTTCTGGCTAACAGCAGCATAAAATATTATATTATTGTGTAGTTCCACATTGGCACATGGCACAACAGCTTTTTATTTTGTGGTAAGTATTTTATCCACATAAAATTTCATCACATGAATATAGAAAAAACATTTTTAACAGAAAACAATTTTGTGGCCCAATCAAACAAAAGATAAAATCACAGGGACAGATTCACCCCTACAATCTAAGGATTCTATCACATACAGTACCCAAAAAAGAGAGAGGACATAAAACAGAAGTTTTCTTACAATTTAATCTTCAAAATATTTTAATAATCAAACACCAACAATGAATTAGTATTTTTTTAGGGAATGTGATCAATTATTCCACAACTTGAAGATTATGTAAATCCACATACAAGGAGCTATAAAAGCCATAAACTAAATAAAATGTATAAATGAATGTATGAATGAACATATTTACCCTTTTGCTCACATAATCATGTGAGCATAACTCAGACTCTAAAAAAACTGGTGGGCAAGAAAACCTTTTTTAAAATTCAAGACAAATATAATTGCTGGAATTGAGAGAGAAGAAAAGTAGGCTAAAAAAAAGAAATGTTTTCTATTTTATAGATTTTTCTCTTGAGCATAATTATAAAGTGACACTCAAGTGCAACCAATAAAGTCCCTATCTTTTTCCTCACAAAATTCAAAGACATCAGCAAAACCACCTATGTCAGTAGTAGAAATAAAAAGTCTTTGACTTTTTAAATGTTATCATACTGTCACAGTGGAATAAAATTAGCTTGAAAAATGATCTAAAGGCACATGATGCAGTTCATTATGTATAACAGCAACAGCAGCGGTTTCTCAGTGTTCATAAAGGCTGCTCCATTAAATTTACCTCCAGTCAATAATTAGAAGTCCACAAATAAACCTGGGCAATTAAATCAATACTGCCAGGCAATTATATTCCAGAGTCCAGGCTCAGTGGCACAAAAAGGCACTATATCAAACTGCAGTATTAAGCAGTCTGATGCCATTTTCAACAGGATTTTTTTTACTAACTGAACAGAATAAACATATATCCAGATAACACAGAATGTGTGTATGTACCTCTACATGTGTTAGCAAAAAAAACCCCAGGTCCAGTGTCACTACAGCTTTAGTAAAATTTGATAAAGATTTACATGTATGAATTTATTATTTTTATGGTCATAACTGATAATAAAACTTCTAATTAAAAGAAATACAAACCCATATTTACATGGCAAATGTTTTAAAAATTCACTTTCAAGCTGGGAAAAAAAAACACCTGTAACAATCATTACTGAACTCCTTGATGTGCCTGGCACTGGGCTGAGTTCTAGGTACATGATGTGATTAAAAAATGCCATCTCTTCTCAAAAGCAAGTTGTCATGTAAAAAGTTTTGTCTAGCACTTGCACATCTCCACTTAACTTTAAGCAAAAGATTGCGAATCAGTTTCTATTATTATTAAAGACATTCCAGGTAATGTTCAAAAATATCTAAAACTGATAATAAGATTATGAATATTTACATATCATTTACTTATTCTTGGCTTTACCAAAAGCACAAAAATTTCCATCTGTTAAAATAGATGTAAAATAATTGCATTTAATATCAGTTTCTATTTTTAATCTTTATACAGACGCATTCACCATGGCTTTTCAAAAACCACAGGACAATATGTTTGTTCCCTATTTTGACAAAGATGTTTTAGCTTTTATTTATCCTGGTTCATTTTGAAAATAAACAATTTAGGTCGAATAAAAAGAACTATAATGAAAAAGTTTTAGAATACCTTACATGCTGTCAGTGATGTCAAAACAAAGGCTGGCTACGACTAGAAAAGCAGGGCTCTCACCTGCCAATAAACTGCCCTTGATCACTTACAAGAGGGGCGCATCCCAGCAGATTCTATGTGTATTAAAAAAATACTTGAAAGGGAAGAAAAAGTATCACACAGGTCACAGCAGCAGTCTCAATAGACCCCTCAGGGATTTCAGCTCGTCTTGGCCTTGTCATCCTCTATGCAGCTTTCCACTCGGCCCAGAAAATGTCGATAGGAAAATGTTTGAGGGGCCTCTGGTGGAAATTTTTTCATTCTTTCTGCATTGACAGGATGCCAAATCAATATTTACTTCCCACTAACAAGCTGCTCGAGGTCTCAGTAGAAAATATTGTAGAGAATGCGGGAAGACACAGTAATAAACAGCTGTCTGGCTGTGAGGAAAACATGAATTGACTGGAAACAGGTCCACAGTAAAAGGTCACTGAAACCCATGAACTCCTCAGGTGTCCATATCAACTACTAACTTTAAAGACACATAATAAAGAATCTCTTTTCCTAAGAGGTCTGAGAGAATGGATCCTTTTCAGTCTAGCAAGCATAGAGGTTGACTCAATAATTTAATTAATGCATTTGCTAAGACCCATGTTGGCTCTTTCCCAAGGCATTTGTTTCATTTGTTAAATCCAAAAGTACAAATGGAGAGTTAACTTTACTGTCTACCTATTGGAATACTTCTTTACCTAACAGAAGTAAATAGTGGGTAAGTGTTTACAAAAAGTTAGACATCTAGAAAAAATGTAAGGCTTGACATTTTTATTTGGAAGTTTTAATATATAAAGCAGAAAAATGAAATACCTGTCCTTCAAGAAGTTTCTGAATGTACAATAGCCATTCCTTGTCATTTTCAGCATCTATCTTTGTCTTTTCAATTTCCTAAAGGAAGAAAATAAAAAATACTGGTGTTAACTGCATTTATATGAAGTTGATACTATTAGATATTGAATAAATTTAAAGGAATATCAGTAGAATTAGATTCAACAAAGAACAGCCCATCCCTTCAAAGTAGGAATATTTAATTTTGTGCTCTTTAATATTTAATTTATAAATATTTACATACATGTGGAAGATGAAGCTATATTTAAATATTTCACAATAATTCAGGAATATTTTATTTCTTCCTTCACAGTGGAGCTCAAGGTAAGTACAGAGATGGGGTGAAAGTGATTAAAATGAACTGAATAATAAGATGAAGCTGTACAAAAGAATCATTTACAAGTGACCCTTGCACGATAACATAAAATCTTATATGTGAAAATATGACATGTCAACAGGTAATTTAAAGGTAATTGTTATAATTACAAACACAGTACAACATGGCATGATTCTGGTATATTTAAATGCTTGTTGACTTAAAATATTTAATAGTATGGGGCCGCCCCGTGGCTCACTCAGGAGAGTGTGGCGCTGGTAGTGCCGAGGCCGCAGGTTCAGATCCTATATAGGGATGGCCGGTGCGCTCGCTGGCTGAGCATGGTGCAGACAACACCATGCCGAGGGTTGTGATCCCCTTTCAGGTCAAAAAATACATACATATACATATATATATATACATATACATATATATATCTATCTATCTAATAGTATACTGATAGGCAATGCACATTCCAATTTAAAGTGCTGTGAATCACTAAGCATTTTGATCCATAAATCATCAAGATAAAATATTTCTGAAATTATAATGTATTCACATGTGCAGTTGATGATTCACTTAAAATTACAATTCAGTTTACCAAAAAATGTACTTTTCAAAAAGGGAAGGGCTTGAGAAACTAACATTCACTGAAATTTACAGAATGCCAGGCATCAGGCTAAGTACTTCACATCAGCTATCACAGTTTTGACATGAATTTACCAACATTCAATGTAGTTTAAAGAACATAAGTCAGGTGGTTTGGGCTCTGCTTGGGCAAGGCACTCAGCTCCTCAGACCTCTTATGCAGGGATCAGTCTAAACAAGCTCTGGTCTATAACTAAATCTAGTAATTATATCAAGGTACCTGATCCTTCTCAGAACAGTATGAGTCCTTTTTCTTCAAGGGTGGCCTTCATTTAAGGTGCATATTGCAGTGCTGTACACTCTGGCTTTAGACTACATCTGCCCAGAGGCAGAGGTACCATTTCCTCACAGAAAGGCACCATCCAGTTTGGGGGGACTATAAGGAGATGCCCTTTTCTAATTCATATACTCAAAGGGGACAACTTTTTCTAATTTGCCCATTCAAAGGGGATGCTTTTCTCTAACTTATCAACCTACAGAGGGCATCTTTTTAGAGACCGAACAAAGATGATTGCTCTGTGTTCCAGAATATGTATGTGAGTTTATAGAAGTACGAGAGTACTTCAAACAGTTCACGGAAAAGTAGAATTGAAAGATAATACAGATCCTTCCATGAGCTTTCTGAAGATCCCTCATCCGTGTGTGCATGTGCATATACACTACACACATGCATACAGATGTACTCACGTGAGGAATTTTGCTAAATTTGCTTCTTTTTAAACTCCTAGGCAAGAGTAGAGGCCTCAGCCTTAATTTATTGTTAGGTTTCTCATTATCAGTCATCTAACTTTAATTAAATGTCTATAATAAGGCAAAGTGAACACACTTGCCAGAGGTATTATTATCTACTATGAGCATCATATTTGACAATGCTTTTGTGCTTCGACGTTCAGAATTTGGTAGAATTCTGAACAGACACTGTGGCATAGCTGCCGAAAACTGGAAACCGATCATTCACCATTTTATTCACCTGTGGGATGATGATAATCTCTGCAAGACTCTGACTTCTTTTCTAAGAATTCTTGGCAGTTTTAAAAATCTGTGCAAACTGTAGATCTACTCTACACAGAAGATCTTTCAGAGGCTGATGGCGGGATGGAGGATGGTCTCATACAAACAAATAAGTCTATCATTTTGTTTATTCATTGAGCAAGTATTTATTGGGAAGCTACTACTACTACCATCTGTTAATCTTTCCAAACAATAAAAAACCTAATGTTCGCGAATTAAAGTTCAGAGGCAGAAGTAGAACAGGACTGAGCACTCTGCACAGGTTTCACACAAGATTGTGTGTGTAGGATGAGATTCTGCTGTTTCTACAGTAATAACTATGTAAAAAATGCATGCCATACCCAGGAAGTGCTGAAATGCTACTGAAGACCTATTCCAATATGCATATAAATTCAATCAAATAGGAGCATTTTACCCAATTTAATATAAATATATTTTTCAACACTATATTTTCAAACAATATATTGACCAATAATAATTTTGACTTTAGCCAGGAAAGCCAATAGATTTGCTGCTTTTTAAAAAATCTCACATAGGAGGAAAAATCCTCAAATCAATAGTGACTCAGCTTACCTAAACCTATTGAATCTGGCTTAATTAAAAATACTTGCTTAGAAGATATATAATATGATGAAGTATTTTTTTTTCTGTTTATCTGAGTTATTTACAGGCGTTGTTTATATATTAGGAAAATCATATTTGTCTTTTGTACACATCTCAATTTTTCCATAATTTGCTCTTTTTCTTTTGATAGTAATTACAGCATTCTATGCCAAAGAAAAATATTTAAATTTTTTTATGTACTCAAATTGATAAATCTTTTCCTTTCTCACTTTTGAATTTAGTGGGATACTTTTAAAAAGCATTCTCCACAATGAGATCTATAAAAGGTGCTTTCAAGCCATAATTTTTCTTTTAAGTTTTTATTTTTTTCAGTTTAAAATTTTTTAGCCATTCGTAATTGTTTAGAAAATAATCACACAGAGTAATACTCAGTTCTCCCACCACCACTTGGCAAATAGACCATCTTTTCCCCACTGATTTAATAAGTGTTGGGGTCAGTTTCTGGACTTTTATTCTGTTCCAGCTCTCTATTAGTAAAGCTTCATAATATATTTTAACTAGTGAGGCTTTATAATAAATCTTAATATCTGGTAGGGCACTCTTCCTATTATTACCTTTCTTTTTCACATTTTTCTTGATAATTTTTGCTTGTTTGGTATTCCATATGAATTTCAGATTCAGCTTGACGAGATCCCCTCCCTGCAAAAAATCTTACTGGTAATTTTATTTCAGTCTTGTTAAATTTTCTTTGGATTATGTTATTATTTTAGGATGTTGAGTATTCCTAATCAAAGAATATGGTATTCCTTTCCATTTGTTTAAGGCTTTATTTGTGTTTATAAGGATCATTTAAAAGGTTGTCTTTATAGATACAGTTTATTCCTGTGCATTTCATTTTATTTTACTTTTGCTGCTTCTAATGCTGATAATGGCTCGTATATATAAAGACTGTTGATACATATTCACTTTATTGAATTTTTCTTATTATAGGCATTTTTCATCTGATTTCTTTTTCATTTCTAGAAGTTAAATCATATCTGCAAAGATTGATGATTTTATCTCCTATTCTCCAATTTTTATATCTTTAGTTTCTTTTTCTCTTCTTATTTAACTAATTATTGTTTCTCCTGAACAATATTAAATAGTAATTCTTTCTGATTTTAGTGGGTGTCCTTTTAATTTCCTCAGAAACATGATACCAAATTTTGGGCTGAGAGAGCCATATTTTAATATATTAAGAAAGTAGCTATCTACTTATATTTTATTTTTATTTTTTAAAGAAATGGATACTAAATTGCCTTAAATCCATGCTAGCATTCACATAGACTACCATATTATTTTCCATCCTAAATCTATTAATAAAATTACCAATAATTTTCTTTGTATTATCCTTTCATTTATAGAATAAACTCCACTTGGTTGTGGTATATTATTTTTTAATGTGCTGCTGAATTCTATCTGCTAATATTTTTCCTAGGATTTCTGCATTAATACAAGATTGATTCCTTTTTATTTTGTGCAATCTATATCTTTCTCTTTCCATGTTCTACAACAGTTTTAATGAGATTGAATTTATCTGCTCTTACTGATATGGTAGCATACCAATATGAAACTTAGGGAAGCAGAATTGGGCAGAGGCAGAAGCTAAACTGTGCCACAGTTCCAAAAGAGGCTTCATGCTATGTTATACAGAGCTCTGAGATGGCCTTTAGAGTTGTCTCATTTCCCCGCCTTATAAATGACAAGAAGATTTTACTTAGCTGTTCTTTATCTTTTCAAGTCCAGAAACCTTACTAGAACATGTCCAAGGTATGATATATTAGATCGATTTTCCCTGGTTCATGTTATGTTCTTAGAAGTCTTTCTATTTCTGGAGATTATTTTGGGGTTATAGCTTTCGATATATTTTTTATATATTTTTTCCAGTTTTGTCCTTTGAAGACTCCAATTATACTGTTTGTTTCTGTCCCTCTATCTTGCTTCTCCTTCTGAAATTCCTATAATGCATATATTGCTTTGTTTGATGGTTTCCCATAGATCCTGTAGGCTTTCTTCACTCTTTTTCATTCTTTTCTCTTTTGCTTCTCTAATGGATAATTTCAAATGACCTGTCTTTGAATTCAGTTCACTGATTCTTATGTTTCACTGAGTCTGCTGTTTAAGCTTTCTATTGAATTTTTTAGTTTACTCACAGTATTCTTCACCTCCAGGATTTTTGGGTGTTTTTACTGGTTTTTATTTCTTTGTTGAACTTCTCATTTTGTTCATGTACTGCTTTCTTAATTAAATCTAGTTGTCTATCCTGTTTTCTTGTAGTTCACTGAACTTCTTTAAGAGGTCTAATCTGAACTCTTTGTCAGTAAGTTCATAGATCTCCATTTCTTTAGGGTCAGTAGTGTTTGTTGTCAGGTTCTGTAGTTGGGCAGGGATTCTGGCTAGCCTCTGCAGTCAGGCAGGGCTGCTGGCTGGGCTCCATGGACAGTCAAGGTTGTTACTGGGCTCCCAGGTTGAGCTGGCTGCAGGCTATGCTCTGTGATTGAGTGGGGCTGCAGGCTTGGCTCCTTGATCAGGTGGTGCTGTGATGTTCTCCATACTTAGGCAGGGTTGCTGGCTGGGCTCCCTGGTTGGAACAGACTGCAAGCTGTACTGTGCTGTTGGTTGGGGCTAGAGGCTGGCCTCCATGATCACGTGAGGTCACTAGTTGTGCTCTGTGATCTGGCAGGATAGATGGCTGGGCTCCCTGAATGGGTGTAATAATAGGGTGTGCTCAGCAAATGAGCAGGGCTACAGGCTGGGCTCTATAGCCAGCTTAGATTGCGGGTTGGGCTCCCTGGTCAGGTGGAGCCCAGGCTTCACCTACAATTGACCAGGGACAATGACTTGAATCCCTGCATGGATGGCTCTGTAGACCTGGGCTCTGAGGCTGGGGAAGGTTGCTGTTCAAGCTCTGTAGGTGGACATGATCAGAGGCTGTACTCCACAGTTAGGCAGGGTTACCATTTTGGCTCCGTGCTCAGGTATGGACTTATCAAATTTGTTTTTAAAGAAAAAAATGCATTATGCATACAGTTTAAGATTCCTATATACTCCTCTCTGGTTCCATTTCCTTTGTTTTCTTTTTCTAGCATCTTGAATTGAAAGGTAAGTTTTGGCTGAATTCCAAAGGTTTTGATATTCTCACTGTTCATTTTAGAACAATTCATGAACTCACTTTTCATTTTCCTTTTTTTTCTTCTTTTCTTTAAATCATACAAAAATGTTTAGAATTTTTAAGTAGAGAGATAAATTTTGGCCACTTATTTTGTTAAATCACAGCGATATTACACCATGTTTTCTCTCTTCTGAACTTGTTGAACTTTGTGAAGTAAGATGTAAATAGTTTCTTTGAATATTCTTTTAAAATCTCTTCTGAACTTGTTGAACTTTGTGAAGTAAGATGTAAATAGTTTCTTTGAATATTCTTTTTAAATATATATATACATATATATATATATATATAATAGCCTTCCTGACAAGTTTAGTGTGGAATCTTGCTGTGGTTTTGATTTGCATTTCCCTGATGATTAGTGATGTTCAGCATCTTATTCATATATCTGTTGGCCATTTTTATGCTTTCTTTGGAGAAATGTGTATTAAAGTCCTTAGCCTATTTTAAAATATATTACAAAGTTACAGTGATCAAAACAATATGGTACTGGCATAAAGATACACATATTGAACAATGGAACAGAATAGAGAGCTCTAAAATAACTCCACACATATACGGTCAACTGATCTCTGGCAAGGGTGTCAAGAATGCACAACAGGAAAGGACAGTCTCTTCAAAAAATGGTGTTGGGAAAACTGGATATCCATGTGCAAATGAGTAAAATTGGACTCCTAGCTTATACTATACACAAAAATGAACTCAAAATATCAGTTCTGAGACCATAAAACCCCTAGTAAAAAACTTACGGAATAAGCTCTATGACCTTGGTGTGGGCAATGATTTTTTTTTTTTTCTGTCTATAACACCAAAAGCACAGGCAACGTAAACAAAAAAATAAGTGGGATCACATCAAACCAAAAAGCTTCTGCACAGCAAGGGAAATAATCGACAGAGTGAAGAAGCAAACTACAGAATGGGAAAAAATATTTGCAACCTATATATCTGATAAGAGTTAATATCCAAAATATATATGGAACATCTACATCCTATCTTTTTTATGTAACATGTTTCATTTGTATTACTCCCTTTCTTTCTTTCATCTTTCTTTTCTTCCTCCCTCTCTGCCTCTCTCCCCCTCCCTGCAAATCTTCCTCCTTTCTTTTCTTTCCTCTTCCTGGCATGTGTTGTACTGATGAAGCTTTCTTTATTCTTTTTCTTTTATTAAAACTCTTTAAAAATGAATATTTCTGTTCTTATGGTCACCTTTAAATCTTTTAAACATGTATTTAAAATTATATTTTCAATCAACATTTATATTTCCTCATCTTCCATATTGTTCCACCAAAGCAAAAAAGAAACAACTCCTCCAACCAACTCACTTCCCTCCCACTTCTAATACTATAATCATTAAAGTCAACAATTATTTAAATTTAACTAGCTGATAGGTTTTACTAGCTTCTTTGTTTTCTATTGTTTCATTTGTTCTAAAGTCTACAGGGCAGAGAGACATGAAGAAGTGCAAGATAAGGTATTTGAATGTATGGAACAAGAGAGTGAAGACCTTGGGAGAGAAAAGGGCTTACAGTGTTCAAAGAAGAGCAAGAAAGTCAGTTGGCAAGATAGGCTAAAGTGGAATAAGGGAAGTGAAATGTAGAAGAAATTGAAGTCATAGAAGTAACAGTAAGACTGATCATGCAGACCTTTTAGAGAAGTCAAGGCTTTTCATTTTACTGTGTATGAGAAGTCTTGAAACAGCTTTGAGCAAGGGACTGACAGGATGTGTTTTCCATTTTAAAAGGATCATTCTGCCAATGGATGGAGAAAAGACTGTTCTGGAGCAAGAGCTGAAGAGGGAGACTAACTAGGAAGCTAATGCAGACGTACAAGCAAGAGATGATAACCTGGACCAGGAGAGTGGTGACATGTAGCAGAATTCTGGATCTATTTCAAATACAGCAGACAGGATCTGGTGAAGGATTAGAAATGTAAGGTAAGGGGCCGACCCCGTGGCTCACTCAGGAGAGTGTGGTGCTGGGAGCGACGAGGCCGTGGGTTTGGATCCTATATAGGGATGGCTGGTGTGCTCACTGGCTGAGCGTGGTGCAGGTGACACCAAGCCAAGGGTTACGGTCCCCTTGTCAGTCACAAAAAAAAAAAAAGAAAGAAAGAAAGAAATGTAAGGTAAGAGAAAGGGAAGATCCGAGGATGATTCTAGGTTTGGGGCCTAACCATCTGGATGACTAGTGAAAAAAATTTTCTGAGATGGGGAACACTGTAAGGGAAGTAAAGCTGGGAGGAGTAAAATAATTTTTTCTAATATTTTGGACAAGTTAACTTTGAGACAGCTATTGGACAACCAAGTGATGATCACAATTAGCAGGCAGATTTATAAATTCACAGTTTCAAGGACAGATTGGGACTAGACTTATATATTAGAGAGTCATAGGTCAGTAGATAGTATTAAAATTGTGGTATTGGCAGAGATTGCCTGGAAAGTGAATATAGATAATGAAGAGGAGAGTCATAAAGACTGAACCCTAGGGAACTCTGACATGTAGATGTTCAGGAGAAAGAGGATGAGGATCAGCAAAGCACTCAGAGAAAGACCAGCTAGATGGGTATAAGAAAAACCAGGGGAGTGTGTTACCTCATAAATAAGGTTTAAAAAAGTGTTTCAAGGAGGAAGAAGTGATGAACAATGTCAAATGCTCCCAAGAGTTCAAATAAGACAAGAACTGAGAACTGAATAAAGATTGGGCTATATGGAGGTTATTGGTGACCTTGGATAAACTGCTTTAGTGAAGTAATAAGATTAAAAGCCTAGCTGGAGAAGGTTCAAAATAGAATGGGAGGTAAGGAACTAGGGATATTAGGTATCACTTTTGAAGTGTTTTGCTATACACGGGAGGACAAAAATAAGTCAGTAGCTAGAGGAGATATAGAGTCTAATAGAGGGTTTTTCGATAAATGGAATGTGTTTGCTGATGGAAGTGATCCATTAGAGAGGAGAAGCTGGTGGTGCAGAGTGTAGTGTTAAAGCTGCAGAGGCAAAGTCTTTGGGAATATCAGGGGATGAAATACAATGTATTAGCTTTAGGTAGGAGTACATACAGTTCATCCTTAGTAATATGGGGGAAGACACAGTATGTGGATACAGAATTCAGGAGGGTTGTAGGTTTAGTGATGGGAAAAAACTGGAAATTTTCTTCAGGTTGCTTCTGTTTTCTCAGTGAAATAAGAAGCTGAGATTGAGGAGCTAAGCAAGGAAGACTGCTGGAGGGTTGAGAGCATGGGAGGACTGTTTGGGAACTATGGAGCCTGAATGCACTGGGAAAATATAACAGGATTATCAGGTGGTACTGAGAGCCCACCTGAAGTTCTTGGTTATTAATTTAAATTAAGACCAATCAGCATAGTTGTGTTTTTCTTTAGCTACATTCGTGGGCTTGGGTTCAGGCAGAAAGTAGGTAAAGATTTGAAATAATTAGGTTTGGTTTTTTTTCTCACTTGAATATGACAGAGAGACAGATGAAGAAGTTGAGAATTTATGCAAGAAAGTGACCATGACAGAACATGGACACCAGGCTGCGTGAGGAGGGAAGCAAGAGTATGGTGGGAGGAGGATAATAACATAAGGCCAATGAATCGGAGGTTGTCATTGGGTCAATGAATTGCTGCAGTGTGCATATGAGAAGAAATGGTCGTTAACGAATAAAATGTCAGAAATGGAGATTTTGGAGTTGATGCAGTTATTGCTAATGACAAAGCCAAGAATAATGTTTCTTAATGGGGATATTTTTGGTATTTGGGAGATGACAATTTTTCACTGTGCAGAGTTCTGACTCACAATACAGAATGTTTAACATCCCTGGCTCCTGGGCATTATATGCCAGTAGTCTCTCACAGTCAGCATGACACCCCAAAGCACCTATACACATTTCCAAATGCTCCTAAGATGAGCGGTACTCCTAGCTGAGAACCATCATTCAGGGATATGATGATGGGACTAATCATTGGAATTGAAGATGCTGAAAAATTGAAAGGCCAAGGTATTGGGTGGACTACATCGATATCAAGTTACCAAAAATCATACCAGAATTGTGCTGGGGAGAAAGTCTGTGATCCAGATGCTAAGCTGATGGACTAACATTCTACAAGTTACAAATGGATTTGGGTGGATGGTTATACGTTCCAATAGGCTTCTAAGATCGATTTAAATAGGTTTTATATCTTGTGCATCCCAACAGAATTTATAAACAGGGATGAATAATACAGGAACCACAGGATCCACCTCCATATATCACTCAAATATCATTAGAAAGAGGTACATAAATGAGGTAGAATCAACCAATGTTAAGTAGCCTACATAATCAGCAGCCCTGTTACAACAGGATGTACTCTGAATACTTTCATTTAAAATACAATTATTATTAGAAAATGCTATGTTATTTGGTTGAAATATAACAACGCATGAATACTTCCAAATTATACCTTTCAGATTTATAGTAGAGCCACCATTCCACTGAGTTCTTTGAAATGTTTTATCTTCTACCCATATATCAAAGTTAACTTTTTGTTTTTATAGGATCACACTAACTTTGTGTTTATATGCTGGGGGCTCTGCTTTTCTCTCTCTCTCTCTCTCTTTTTTTTTTTTTTTTAACAAATCCATGTTTTCTTTTTTTTTTTTTCTTTTTGTCTTTTTTACTGACCGGTAATGGGATCGCAACCCTCAATGTTGCACCCACGNTTTTTTCTTTTTGTCTTTTTTACTGACCGGTAATGGGATCGCAACCCTCAGTGTTGCACCCACGCCGCGCTCAGCCAGTGAGCGGGAACCAGTTTCCACATGGGATCCGAACCCTCAGCGGGAGCGCCTCCGCACTCCCAAGCGGCGCACTCTCCAGTGCGCCACCGGGCTGGCCCACAAATCCATGTTTTCAACTCTGGGTGCTACTTCCACCTGCTTTTATCTTTACTTCTCGTCTATCCATTACAAAATTGTCGTTATTATCAGTTTAAAATCTGCTCAGTTCCTCATTAAGCAATTCTAAAACTTTCAGACTAGAACAACTCTTTAAATAATCCATTACTAAAAACATTAGAAGTTTAAAAAAGTGTCACTCTATTTGCATCAGTTGAATAATGGTCTTGGCTAATGCTTATTTTCAAGGTAAATAAAAAAGCTACATGGCACAAAGTAGCATTCAATAAATGTTAATTGAATTTTCAAAAACTTATGTCAGCCTCCTTACAATTCTTGGAGTATAATGGGCTAGGAATTGTCTCAATATCTGAGGACATTTTCAAAATAAGAATACATTCCTGGATGTATATCTTAATAAAAGTTAATCTACTTTTCAATTATTATAATTTATTGTAAACAGTCAGCAATAGTGTTCAGGAAAAAAGACAGTAAGCCATTCCACTTCAGTCTTATTAGATCTAGTTTTCCAGTCTTTATCAATGAGTCTTTGTTTTAGCTAGCTACATATAATTTTTAGTTTTACTGAATCATTATGGATTAGTCTTTTTTCAGTATGATTAGATTGTGAGGAAGGTGATAATTGGCTACTTAAATACTCTGGAGTCATCATTAACATCATGGTTTCCTGGAGAAGTAATTTTTTTAAACAGCTTTCTAGACAGATTTATTGAGATAATTTACATACTTTAAAGTTTACCCACTTAAGGTAAAACATTTTTATCAAAAACTCTTCTCTAAAAATAGCTGTCATTTTTCTTTTCTAGTATAACGACAGGATGAAAAGAGTTAATTCAAGTTGAATTATATAATAGAACTTTTTAAAAATCATTAAGAGAGTAGATAGATGTCAAAGTATTAACAATTGTACATGTAAAATCAAATTGTAAAGTTCCACAAATGATTTCACTAAAGAAGCAAGAAATGTATATGCCCTAAATATCTTACTAAATCTTATCAAAGCAAGTACATATTGATAATGAATCCATTTAAGCTTCCAGCTAAATATTGTTCTTTGGCTGGTATTTATTTCACAGCTAACAAAAAAAACCATTGAGAAGGTGGGGCTTGGCATATGACTCTTACATATAAGCACATCAACAAGTCTGTGTCAGGGCTGACTCAAACTGAGCAAATACTTCTAGAAATTTCCCTTGTGTGATTTACTTAATTACTAGGAGAATTCAAAGCCTCAATATATCCAGCCCAGATGCTCGAAGCACTTGATTTCACCCCAGGGCAAAATTCCATATTCAAGACTAGATCTAGAACAGATGGCTACTCCACCTCTTCGTATCTGGTTGTGCCTTATGCATAAATGAAGAGACTAAAGGGAACATAGATTCCACAACAGGGCCAGAACAAACATTATTACTATTAATAATACTAATAATATTTATTAAGTACTTTTGTGTACATGATACCCTAATAAACCCTACATAGAATTAGTTCTGATGATCAAAATGTTCCGTGTTAACTATGCTCATTAAGGAATGTATATAGTCCTTGCCAAACTGAGCAGTGGCTATGTGTTCAGCACCATATTTGAAGCTGATATAAAATCAATTCCTCAAGAATTTAATGAGTCCTATAACTTGCCAGTACTCCGAGGATAAAGAATGACAATTCCCTGCCTTCAAGTTGGCTATAATCTATTTGAAACAAACAAAAAATACAAGAGTTTACAATTATGTGTTAATTTATGTGGTACATATAATAAATGTTAGGGAGATAAATGAGAGCCATTACCATTACTACTACTACTACTACTACTAGTTAGTTCTCGGATAGCACTTCTGGTATAATTAGGCACTGTTTTGAGCTTTAGCTGTAATAACCTATTTTAAATCATCACCTCGGGTATGTTCCATTATTACACTCATTCTACAGATGGGGAAAATAAAGCACCAAGGATTAAGTCACTTGCTGGAGATCGCACAGCTAGAAAATGGCAGAGCTAGATTCTATCTTCTTAACCACAGAGTTAAAGGAAGGATTCATGAAAGTGGAAGGCACTGAGCTAAGTCTTTAGGAGAGAGTAAAGAAGGGAGGACATTTGGGGTAAGAAGAGGAACTAGAGTAAATGCAGGAATAAGCACAATATGAATGAAAGTTGGAGAGTAGTGGGAAAAAAAAGATTGGATTCTAGGTGGGATAGTGTCCAATTATGGTCACCAATGCTGGTGACCCTTAGAAAAAGAGATTAAATAGCAGAAGCCATGCCAGTATCAACTACATTTTGGTCCTAAAACACAATTAAGAAAAACTAATGTAAATTACTATCAGAAGTCATGAATTGTAAAAAGTGCTACTCAATGTCAAACTGATACGTGTTTTGTTATATAAATTGAATTCTTAAAAACAACCTAAGGCAGTATTTCTAAAACTTTATCATGCATAATAAGCACTTAGTTAACTTGTAGAACATGGATTCCTGGGCCCTATCCCAACCTGGATTTTGATTCAATAGATTTGGGGCCCTATACTAAGCATTTTATTTAAATGCAATAGAATCAGATGATTCTGATGCAATTGATCGAAATACCAAACTGAAACAAAGTGTAAAAATTCTAAAAGAGCACTAAATATAGTTTGTCCATATCTGTTATATTTCCCTATTATATAATCTTTAAAATGTTATTCAAATTAAAAAGCCATGAAATCACAGCAATACTAATTCATCTATCAGACATCTACACTCTGTGTCATTGTTGATGAACAACATGAAGGACTAATAATCTTTGAATAAACTAACTTTATCATTAGATACCATTCATATCATTGGACATAAATCAAAAGCTTATTTATTTATTTATTTTTGTCTTTTTCCATGTCCAGCAACGGATCGCACCCCTCAGTGTTGCCCCCGTACCGGACCGGGGACCGGCAACG
>NW_007731606.1:123471-124798 GCF_000696425.1 Galeopterus variegatus | reverse complement strand
TATCCAGTGCGCCACCGGGCCGGCCCAAAAGCTTATTTTTTTAAAGATAATTTTTGATGAACTACTTTGGAGAAATACACCCATTATCTTATCAAGAAGGTCATGAAACTTCATGAAGTGTATAATACTCAGATATCTACTCAAATTTATTTTTCTATTATAAAAACTTCTGGTTCTCATTCTTTTTAAAAAATGCTACATTCAAAGAATATTTCAGAAAAAACAATAATTAACATTATGAAATACATAATTATAAAACATATTCAAATTTTATATCTCGGCTAAAAAATTCAACAAACCTCTAAGCTGAATATAAAACAAGAAAACAAAGGTTATGAAGCTAACAGTCATAATAGAAATGGTTTTACATCATGAGCAAAATAACGACAATTTTCAGTGAGAGTGTTCATTACAAGTTAAACAGTGAAACTATTCAACAAGCACTTGGAAAAAAACAACACTTTAAATCTGGAAATGGTAAATTACATTTACTAAAATTAATGCTTTACAATCATTTAGGGTCCTCTAAGGCAAGCATTATTGGCTTGACTTCACATCAATTGAAACCTTCCTTAAAAGAGATAAAGGAGATAAAATATATTTTTCTATTCATTTTGTAGACTTCTTAAAATGAGAAAAGTCCCAAGGTATCCATCATTTCCAAAGAAGCAAAGTAAGGGATGGCTTCTAATTGGGGTACTATTAACAATGGCATAAAATGTTTTAAGCTCCTATTTTTATGGGAATGAACTATATGGCATTATAGGTAAGAGCCAGTTATTTGCCAATTGAATAACAATCTACAAGCCCGGGAATGTTATTACTTATAATAAGATCAGTACCTAAGGAGATTTAAAAACGTACTACTATACGTTGGACAGAGTACCTTCTCTATTGAGGGCTTACAGATGCTAAACTACTGACCCATCTAGAGAGAGAAACCAAAAAACAAAACAAACAAAATGATTTGGGAACACTAACATATTAATAGATGTAATATAACACATTTTAAATTTAATATATATTGTTATGGCAAGATCTAAATGAATAGTTCAAATGAGGGTCAGGTTATTTTAGAAAGAAGACTAAGTGGTGATACAATTTTATTCCACGGAAGGACATTTAAACTTCCATTTTTTTTTTTNGACTAAGTGGTGATACAATTTTATTCCACGGAAGGACATTTAAACTTCCATTTTTTTTTTTCTTTTTGTCTTTTTTACTGACCAGTACAGGATCGCAACCCTCGGTGTCGCGCCTGTACCGGGGACCGGCAACAGGATCACAACCCACGGTGTTGCGCCCGCACCGCGCTCAACCAGTGAGT
>NW_007731606.1:105060-122516 GCF_000696425.1 Galeopterus variegatus | reverse complement strand
ATGGGATCTGAACCCTCGGCGGGAGCGCCGCCGCGCTCCCAAGCGGCGCACTCTCTAGTGCGCCACCAGGCCGGCCCTAAACTTCCATTTTTAAAGATTCTGTAGTTTGAAAATATTTTTATGTATGTAAATAAGTATCTACTGCTATGATTTGCCAGTTTTTAATAATGCATGGCATGTGAAGGAAAAAGTACAAGGAGCTCAGTCTTATTAAAGGTTGGGAGGGAAAAAAAAGAACATTTGGATTTCGGGAGAAGAGGAAGAAAGGAAAAAATTATGTTCCCACTATAGTCGAACTTTTTTAGTTCTTACTTTTAAAGACTAAAAGGGTTACCATGAAAATTTCACATTCCTAATGATAATTTAATGTGATTAGTTAGTGATCATTATTGCGTGACTACTCTTTGCAAAGCACTATGGAACATGTTGCAGAGGTAGAGATTAATAAAACATTGTCTTTTCCCTCAAGGGACTCATCACAATCTATCCAGTAACAATAGATTTGTTTACTAACTATATACAAAGAGGAGTAAAGGGCACTAAACAGTTGTAAATAACTCAATAACTCACAGTAGTGTTAAAAGGGGCAGAGCAATCATCAGCCCTCACTGCCTAGCACCTCTGAGCCAGTGAGAGGCCGGTCTGTATGTGGGATCCGAACCCTCGGCGGGAGCGCCACCGCACTTCCCAATCGGCGCACTATAGCAGTGCGCCACCGGGCCGGCCCATGCCTAGCACCTCTGATTCAGAGCCTCTCCTCCTCAGTTTCTTCAGATGGTTAAAGCGGGAGCGCCACCGCACTTCCCAATCAGCGCACTATAGCAGTGCGCCACCGGGCCGGCCCATGCCTAGCACCTCTGAATTCAGAGCCTCTCCTCCTCAGTTTCTTCAGATGGTTAAGGGAGAAATACTGCCTAACTGTACAAGGTGGAAGTATAGACTGGAGATCTAAAAGTTGCTTACAAAGACTCTCAAACAAACTACTTGTGTTAGCCACATATCTGTCCCTCCTCCGTCATTCTCAGATTTAGTGGTTCCTTATGTAACCAATTCCTAAGTCTTTCTGGGATTCTTCAGCTTTTAGATAATTCCTAGATGGTACACCTCTGCAGACACTTAAGTTTGTATTCTCTTTGTTCTACTAAGTCATTTACCATTCCTCCATCCATTCTATGGTTTGATAATTTGTGTACCGGCGTTCACATGTCTCCTAGCTTCACTAAACATGGACCAAGTTTCTGGTTATTGTTCTTGTTTGGATGGTTTTCAAAAGGAGAGTAGAGTTAAAATGACTTAATTCTTTCATTTTAAAACCAGTTTTTAATTTCTTGATTACTACAATTTCATAACTAAATTGACATTAAGAAAGATATTAAAAAGGGTGAAAAATTTTAAATTGAAACTGGAAAAATAAATCTTGTATAGAGGAATTTTGAGCAATGTGACAAGTAGGTTGGGAGAAAATGCTTTGTGGGTTAGGAAAGCAGAAAGAAACTTGAAAGTATTCCCAAATCATCTGAAGTAGGCCACTGCCTACTCTGCTTGAAGTAAAGTACAAGTTAGTAAAACACAAATAATTCGAACCTTCACAAATATGGTGAACTCTTCCACTTTCTCATTGGCTAACAGCAATTTCTTCTGTGCACCTTCTAGGACATGCTCACTTTGCAATGCTAATCCTTGAAGCTGCTTAGATGCTGTTGTTTCAATTTCTGCCATTGCAGACTCAGTCTCATTTATTTTCGATACTAGGAAAGTAAGCTTGAGATCCTGCAAAATATCAGTAATCATAAAATAAATATTTCAGTAACAGATCTGGAAGACTTAGTTACACATGTCAGATAAGTAAAGGGTTTTATTACTCTCTCTATAAATTTATTTATTTTTATTTGGGTAAAATTAATGACTGTTTTCATTTATTTTCAATAAAATATCCTAAGAACATAGTCTCATATATTTATCATCAAAATTAGTTTATGCTTTTTAAAGATTATAAATCATTAAAGACATCGAAACTATTTCAGACCAAAAGATCCCATATACCAAATTTAATTATTTATGAGTTTAGGTAGACCTAAAAGATTTATGAACAGTTGTATAAATGCCAGTTCTTAAAAATAGTTTTCATTTATTAGAAATTATCAAGACAAACAAAATCTGTTTTCTCTAATACAGCACCATCATTAATGTTAAACAAATTCTTAGTGTTTCATGTAGATACACAAATGTTCTTTGTAGTTGTCTGAAATATTTAAGTAGCTCTTGGCAGTTTGTGGGAGAAAAAAATGACAATATTAAAAATGAAAAAGACATTATTATATTACATTTCTAGGCTAAAATGTCCTAAAAACATACTTTTTTTTCTAACTCTTCTTTAGTTTTCTGATACATCTGTTCATATTGTGACTTCTCTTTTCCAGCGACATTAAGTCTTTGCTTTAGTGAATCAATGGATACCTTCTTGTTGGAACATTCTTCAGTTAACGTCTTTACCTACAATAAAATCATAAAAGTAATTATTATTGGTAAAGGCATTCTAGTAGCACAGTATTCGTTTCAACAAAATCTAATAAATAAATGAGTCTAATTCCTTTCATTTCCTAATAAATGGTATCAAATTCAAGTATTGTACTTGCAAAACTCATCTTATGAATGAAACTAACATTCCTTAAATCAAAAACAAAAAACAAAATTACACAAAATATGTATGAATAGTGATATGTATAGTCTTATACCTAATAACATAATACTAATATTAACCACACATCCTTTCATTACTAACCTACACTGCCTTAGACAGATGTTTGGTTTTGATTCTGAAACAAGCATAGTTATGGATAACTTTCAGTTGTTTTCTCCAAAATAAGTATAACATGTACTTTTTAGGATAAAATTAAATAAGTAATAGAACATACTTATACATTTCAAAGAATAAAAGAAGAAACAGTTTTTCTTTTTCAATTTAATGCCACTAACAATATATGATTACTTATACATACAAAGATCCTAAGGCTATATCTGGAATGATTATTGAAGTAAAAAATATACAAAATTTAAAGGATAACATTGAAAAAACGCCACTAACAATATATGATTACTTATACATACAAAGATCCTAAGGCTATATCTGGAATGATTACTGAAGTAAAAAATATACAAAATTTAAAGGATAACATTGAAAAAACCTATAGAAAGTAATTATAATATATGTGGGCATGTGGATGAGAAAGAAAGAAAATCCATGAGCATTTGTTATGCTCATTTAAAATTTTCTCTCTAATCCACTTGAGCTAATAGATACTTATGTTTTCATCTTCGACAAGGTGCTTTTTCAGGAGTGGATAACATTTAGTGAATTCCAAAGCACAGGCTACTTTATCAGTTGTCCAAGCAGTACCTTTTTTTGTTTAAACAAAAACTTTCTAGTTTGGGGTCATATATTATATAATGATTTTTAAAAACAACTCCCTTCCTATGTACACTAAATTAAGTACATACAAGAAAAAAAAGTACAGTTTTTAAAGAACTTCTGGTAGTTATTGGTTATCACTTTTTCATTTAGAAATATAAGCTTGATTCTATCATTATAAATTGTAGTTTTAAATAACACAAAATACCGAATAAAGTAGAATTATGTATCCCAGAAATATTAAAGATTATAAAAATTAAACTTGATTATCCTCTCACAAGATATTCACAAATAGAAACAGAATGTGCAGCTACATTATATATACAATTTTGGAACCTTGAATTTTAAAACAAATAATGTACTTTCAGAGCAAATAATGTAATTCTACAACAGTAAGTGTATATTCTGTGAGTATTTTCTATACATTTATTAGTATTGAATATCTGAGTTAATGAAGTAAATATAAGGGGAAGTAATATTTTTAGTATCAGTGAAAATAAAAATTGATACCTTTTTTTCGAGATTTTCTAACATTTCATTAAAACTCTCACTACTTTCTGAATTTACTTTCTGTCGAAATTTCAAGTCCTCTATCAAATGTCTTTTCATAGTTATATCCCTCTCCATTCGAGACATCCTGGAAAAGAAAAAATGGTATTTTATCAAGAGTGATAGAAAGTACTTCAACAGTAATGATATCTTACATATTATCCAGTGTTATACCTACTGTTAGCTTTTATTTTTTTAATAGTCTTTTATTTATTTTTATTTTAATTTGTCAATATACAATGTAGTTGATTTTCATGTGCCTTTACCAGTTCCTCCTTTTCCCCTCTCCTTCCCCCCCATTACCTCATATCTGTTTACTTATCTTAACAAGTTCAATGAATTATGATCATTGTGTCTTCTTTTTACCCCTCCCCCATATATTTGTTTGTGTATTTATTTTTATTAGCTCTACTGTTAGTTTTTAAATGTTACCTAATATTAATGAAAATGAAATTAGGAAATAAATTGCATTGAATAAAATATTGCTCTGTTAATATTTTAAGTACTTATAAAATCTATAATTCAGTTGTGACTTGGTTATTCTAGTACTACATATATGCTAAAAAAAGAACTAAGGTTAATAAAATTTATGAAAACAGAATTATATTTAAATTACATTTTTGCATTGCTAAAAAAAATCAGTGATATTTAGAGATAATCAAAACCATAACAATGATAAGAAACAATCCTATACTTTGGATTGTAAAATCTTGTAATAGGCATAGTATCTTGTAACTTAATATTATTTGAGATTGAATTCACATATTAGTTTAGCTTAAATTGATGCAATATTAAGTATAAAATGGTAGATGCAGTGACAACTACTACTACTAAGCTGCAACTGCTGCTGCTGCTATGACCGAATGACAATAGCTAATATTTACTGAATGTTTACTATGTGCCAGCCAGTGTCATAAGTGCCTTACATGTATTAACTCGTTTATTCCTCATAAGAACCTAATGAATTAATACTATTAAACTGAGGCACACAGCCAGTAGGTTAAGGAGCGAGGATTCAAAGAGTGTTTCTCTAGAGCCCTTGCCATTAAACAATAAGCAAGCCTCTTAATCTATAAGTAAACTTCAATATATTCTCAGTTAAAAGAATTAACCAATGTCTTTGAATGTATTAACCAATCTCTTTTATGTATTAATATCAATTTTAAGGGCTCTTTACTTATAATGTGGTATACAGGTATGTGTATGAGATACATATGAGTACGACTCAAATTTATCAATGATGACTGGAATTCTATCCAAACATGTTATTACCTCTAAGCTCTAGTACAGCTACAAAAGATACCAAAAGAAAATATTTTTGATTCAATGGGATAGAGCATTTAAAATCCCTTTTTATTAATAAAAACAAAAAGTACAAACTTTCATAACCTCCAGTTATTTTAAACACAGACAAAACTTTCCCTTTTCCACCTTAGCTTTACAAGCTTAGGCATTAAAGTCAATGTAGGTATCAATCTATATATATTTTTGGTCAAATTATTGCGACACTTTAAAGTTTTTGGTCATAATCTTGAGGCCATTATTTATATTTATTCAAAATTAATTATGTTTAATAAAGAAAAGCTAATTTTAAATATTACCCTAATTAAAAAATAGCAAATAGCTTGCCATTAATCATCCTATATGTAGTATTCCTTAAACTTTCATCTTATGTAGGCTTAAACATAAACTAAGGAAGAAAAACTTCATGTTGGTATTTTCTGTGGACACAACATTTAACAGAGTTGACTACCACTAGGTGGCACCAAATACAATGGATAGAAATATGAAGCCCATACTTTTCATGCATCTCCTTTATGTGTTCTTCTTTCGCTAGGAGTTCAAATTTCAGAGACTTCACATTTGATGACTGTTTAGTGAGTTCATTAGTTGCATTCTAAATTTAAAACAAACAGAAACTTAAATATACCTTTCAATCTCAGTCCAAAGCAGCATAAAAATACCATTCTCAAGAAGAGTAATAAATTCACAATACTTAATGGCAAACAATTAAAACTAATATAAATAGAATAAAATATAATAGCTTTAAAATATTTGGAGTGATTATTTCACTAATCTTTCTAAACTACAATAAATGGTTTCTATTTGAATTATTCCTAGGTTTGGATGTTTGACACATGCTAAAAACAATTTGAATCTCAAAAGATAAAACCATTAATCACACAAGATAAATAAATGTGAGTCAAATTCATCAGACCAATTTTAAACATCTCATTAGTACAGCATTATATAAATAATTTAAATTTTTCCATAAAATGTGAAATTAATTTTTCTTAAAAACTCAAAACTAACTCAGCATGGCAACTGTTTAGATTGTTACAAAATGGAATGTTTTTATAAAATGTGTGTCTAATGCACTCTAAATTTCCTCCATATTTTGTATGCTTACAGTGATGTACGCAGGTACTTCAAAAAAATACATGGAAAGATTTGTATTACCTTTAATTCTATTTTTCTACAAACTTTTTGATGTACCCTTGTATAGTGTCATATTTCTTGTATTGCCAGAATAAGATGCTCTACACTTGCAAATTTAACGAATAACTGAAGCTCTTGCTTTAATCACTAATCTTACATTGTTTCTGGAATGACTGTTCATTCACTTAGAAATATGAACATCCGTGATTATGCTAAGCTAATAGTGATACATTAATATACTTGTAGTGATATTATAAGTATTATTACTATATTAATTATATGATATATTACTATATCTATTATATTGTCACTATGCTATAATACAGTGGTGTCATCATGATATAAATGTCTACATATCCCTACTCTAAATGGTCCCAGACTGATGTTTTTCTAATTTCGTATTTACCCTAACATTTCATATTTCCTTTTTCTATCTGTCAATGTCTGTCATAATTTTTTCCTTCTGTTAATACTCCTGCCTAAAAACGATCATCCTGCCCCTTAATATGCATACTTCTAATTTGTTGCTTTTAAGATGTTTTTTGCTGAGAAGTAAAATAAATACACTTAAAACTGTATTTAAAATAAGAGACAACAGGCAGTATGTAAAGTCTGATAATATCTTCAATGTAATAAATTAGGTGGTTTTAAGATAGCTGTTTAATTCTTTTCTGTTTTTAGACTTAAGGCTATATTTTATATAGCTGAAAATGCTGTAACTTTGACTTCTGGATGATTGAGGGATTACTGAATTATAATAAATAAAACAATGATGCCAGCTTGACATATATACTTTTGCAAAATCTCTAAATCTGACAGCTATTTCATTTGATCATCAATAAATCCATAGGAGATGGGGAAAAGGTACTCCCGGTTTGGACCTCTGGAGAAGTTGAGTGATTTCCCTAATCACATCCCACAAGAAGTTAGTGGCCAAAAAGTGATCAAAACCCAGGTCCTTTGTCCCTTTTCCATTCCCTACTACATAATATTTATGATTTAAAATCAGGTATAAAACACATATTTCAACAATGTCACAGTGGTAAGAATCCATCTGGTTAGGGCTTTCCTATACTAAGTGTATTAAATATTTTTTAAAATTTTGCATAGTGTGATGATTAAGAGCATGGACTCTGGAGCCAGATAGCTTGAATTATAACCTCAGCTCTACCACTTACTAGTCGTGTGACCTTGGACAAGTAATTTATTCTTTCTGTGAATTGGTTTTCTCAACTGTAAAATAAGGGTAATAACAGAACCTATCTTACCACGTTGAAATGAGAATTAATATTTGTAAAACACTTAGAACCAGCCTAGCAATGATTATATGTAAAGGAACAGTAGTTTAAAAACTACCAGCCTTCATTATTATTAATTCACTGGGAAACTGGAAGACAACATGGTATATATCAAAAGGAACACTTTTCAAAAATCAGGAGGTCAAAAAATCACAAATATAAATTGGAGTACTATTTAGCCCAGGTTGTCTAAAGAACTACAAATAAAGTAAATATAAACGATTGATGTGTATTATTCACTGACAGGAATTTATTTATCTCTAAATATTTTATTATCTATCTATATAAAGGTGGGTACCTTGAGAAAACATGCTTACTATGGGTAAAAATGAAGATACAGAAAATGCACATCAGCATGTTAATAGCACTGAATGGATCACGGACATCTGAAAAGTACACATAAGAAATTACATAGAAAAGTCTAATCGTAATAGGATAGAATTAAAAAGATGTAGGTAGATCTTTAATAGACTCAAATCTAACCAATTTTCTCAATTAAGCATGAAAATATCAATTAGAAAATAAGTTACTTCTTAGGAAATCACTGTGTTAGCAGTTTGACACCTGCTATAAGCTAACTCATGTTACTCCAAAATTTATATGTTGAAGTACTCACCTGACACCCCATACCTCAGAATGTGACTGTATTTGGAAACAGGACATTTAAAGAGGTAAAATGAGGTTATTAGGGTTGGCCCTAATTCAATATGACTGGTGTCTTTATAAAAAGAAGAAATTAGGACACAGAGACACAAAGACGAAGGCCATGTGAAGATGCGGGGAGAAGAGAACCATCTACAAGCCAAGAAGAGAGGCCTCAGAAGAAACGAAATCTGTTGACATCTTGATCTTGGACTTTCAGCCGCCAGAATTGTGAGAAAATAAACGTTTGTTGGTTAAGCCACACAGTCTGTGTTATTTTGTAATGGCTGCCCTGGCAAACTAATACGATATTGAAATAGAAAGTCTTAGTAGCAGAGTATTATGCACTTAAAAGTACCTTGTCTTCTAGGAAATTTCTATATTAAATCATGAAACAAGACAGAAGTAAACATTTATCCTTTTTGTTTCTATGCAGCATGGACTCTAGGTAGATATGGACAGTGTCACTTTAAATTACTTTAGGCACCCTTGTTAGTCTCACCTTTCAGACTCACACATTCCTCCAAAGCAAGAGAGATATTTATATATGGATAAAAAATTATATCATGGAAAATCATAATACAAATAATTTACAAATACTCATATGGACCTATTATTACAAAAAATTAAGTTAGACCATTTCTGGTAGGTAAAATCAAATAAGCAAAATATAAATCAACTTAAAACTATTAGCAATTTAAAAAATTTTAGTGTCTGTCTGGTTAGCTCACTTGGTTAGAGTGTGGTGCTGATAACACCAAGGTCAAGGGTTCAGATCCCCTTACTGGCCAACCACCAAACAAAAAAAAAAAAAAAGGAAAGAAAATTTAGATGTCAGATTAGACAATGTTGGATCTAGCATTCATTTTATCTTGTTGAAAAATAAAGTTATATTACAGTCATGAAGACTTAAATATAAAAAGAATCACAGAAATATGAAGAGAAGAAACATGCCACAAATCTTGCACAACTTTTTTCTCATTTCTAATATTGTATTAGGTATTTAAAACTATAAAATGTTGTGGTTGAGGCAAGTTCTACCCATAAAAATTGTCTGAAGAAGATGGTATTCAAGAAGTATCTCAATTAATACTAGTTTGTATACTTTATTATTATTAATAAAGCAAAATATTTTCAAGCAATGATATACTCATTATTTTAAAATTTTATCCTACTTTATCCCATTAGTAATCCTGCTATAAAAGATATTATTATTATTGGAGAGTGTACATATAATGTTTTGGATTGAAAACGACTATGAGTCTACTAGACAATTCAATATTCCAATGTCCTCTTAACAACCATAGTTATTCCATTTCTAAGGTACTCTGTGCATTTACAATCAGGATTTTCTTTGTAGCAACTCTCATTATAGCTATGATCCCATATACAATGCCCTGTAGTTTCTAGCTAGCAATCTGCAATGAAGAAAATAATTAAATACGTGAGGAATAAAAGAGCTTGTTTTAAGCAGCACGAAAATGAACTTTACAATTAAAACTCACAAATCCTGTTTCTTACAAGATAATTCTGTTTAAACTAGGGTCAGCCTTATTTTTAATTTGTTGACAGTTCTGCCTGGTTTTTAGGTACAATTCTTCATAAACAAAAGGAACATTGCTTTTTATTCTCATTCTCAGGTTTAACTTGCTGAAATCTATTAAACCAACCCACCTTTGTTCTCTGCTGCTTCTCCCAACCCCCGCCTTCCCATCTCCAACCAATAACAATCAAATTAAAATTGTAGCAAGTGTATAGAGTAAAGAAATTCTATTTATGCTGATACATTACATGTATGAAAGAACTCTGTTCAGTTGGAAGGAGGCATGGGGAGCAGAGAGTAGTTGAGTACAGAATTGGAGCAGGAGGCACTGGCCAGCTTCCATTAGCACCTAGGAAAAGATTTCATGGTGTCTTGTCGTTTTTTCCAGACAATAGTATTAGAGTTACCAGACAAGAATCTAGCAGGCTAAAACTGAATGCTGAAGTCAAACGTACTATTAATAATTTTTGGATGATTTATACCATAATTTACTTTTATTGGAATAAATTAGAGTTGATATAAACATGACTTTGAGGATTGAGTAACCTATGTTTTCGTGCTTAATAAACTTTATAATCACCTTTAGTTTACACTGCAATTGCTTCATTTCCAAATCCATGCTCCTTGAAGGACCAATTGACGTAACTTGTATCTGTGGAACTGTTACCCGGGAAACTTCTTCTGCCAAACTTGTGATTTCAGATGAGGACTCCAATTTCTTTAGTAAATCTTCTTTTTCTTTCCGAAGACCAGCCAAATCCAAATTTAGCTTCTTTTTAAAAAAATTAAATAAATAAACATAAAAGTAATTATATTTAATTTAACAATTATCAATATAAAATTCTACAGATAGGAAAATGCGAAAGAACTGAAATTAATTATTAAAAGTTACTATAAAAACCTTGCAAAAATTCTAATCTCTATTAGCTTTTGCTTAAGGTTGTAGTAGGGCTTTTAAAACTAAGACAAAATACATAATACACAATATCTTTTGGTTGGCTGGTCTTTTCTCATGATGCACTATTTCTCGCAGTCACATATACATGGGTGAGCCAGAGATTCATATAATTGATAACCTTGATTTCAGGGCTGATGGTGAAAGCCAAGCTGCAGCAGGACAGGATAACAGATGTTAGTTGTTTATTCCACTGAGTAGGTCTTACCAACCTATGTAGCAGCCAAAATGCTTCTCATTTAGTAATATAAATGTTAAATCCAACTAGCAGACAAGGCTTGTTAGAGATCTAGTTAAAATGATAGCGTGCAAATAAACTCACTTGGTTTTATGCATTTGATTGACAGTTGACAAGTCCTGCTAGTAATGTTGTTAGAACTGCACTAAACTCCTTGAATTTGAATTTTCAATAACATAAACATTTTGCTAAATAACATACTAGTACTGTTTTTATGAAGGTGTGTAAAAGAAACCATCTTTAGATTAGCATTTCTCATTCATCAGTAGTCAGCAGAATGTCACCAAACCGTAATGGCATAACGAACTCAGAGCTCCTTAAAAGGGTAACTGCACTACTACTTTATTATTCCAAAGAAGCTTATAATATGGGTAGTTTAAAATAGGAACCATTAGACAAAATGATACTGAAATCTCTCAGAGGGGAAAAAATTTTTCTTCATTAACAATTCCAATCAGAAACAGTGAAAGATGTAGCTAAAGTACACAGTAACGTAAACATGCGACGTAAATTATTTAAGTATAAACACTATATTTAAACACAATTTCTAGATACTATACAATAAATCCATTATTATATATGTATTTGTACATGCATGTGCATATTGTTAAATATGAATATTTTAGATCAGAATTTCAAAACTAGGGCTTGATATATCTGAGATTAAACTATGTTTTGGTGAAATAAAAAGTATGTTTTGGTGAAGAAACTATTCCTTTGGCTATATTTTAGCTTATGATCTAAAAGCATGGTTGTATAGATTTTCAGTAAATATTTGTTCATGAATTGACCCCAAGGTACCTAATAATTAATATGTAAAAGCAAACTCATAATTTCCTTAAACCTGAAAATCTTCCTTGTATCATCCAAGCTTGAATCCATCTCTCTCCCTAATTATTAATTCTCTATGTCCAGTCAGTTGTCAGGTTCTATAAATTATGCAATGTTTCTCATATTCATTTCCTTCTACCACTCTCTTAACGCAGACTCATTATCCTACTAAGACTACTGCAATAACCACCGTTCTCCCTTCAACCTTTCCCTACCTTCATACCACCTTTTACACAACTTCCTAAAACAACATCAACCTGTTATTCAAATAAAGATTCAAAGCCCTTCAGAGGTTCTTCACACAAATAGAATAAAACTCATATGTTTGTGGGTAATAAGGCTCTCTACGATTTAGCTTCAATTTGTGTTCAGTCAGACTCACCTCAAGTCAAACTTGGCTGCCATTCCCCAAACCTGCCTGCCATTTCTACATCAATGACTCTAGACATGGTGTTTCCTTCTGCTGAAATATCTCATCCTTAAAAAGCAGCTTAGTATTTCCTCCTTCATGAAATTCTTTATTCTTTCTCTCTTTTCTTTAGAAAAGTAGCTTCTCCATTCTCTTAGCTTCCATAGAACTATGCATGTTCCTTAACCATGAACCCTAGTAAATTTTAAACCCTTAAGAGAGAACTTTGCTTTGTCCACCTATGTATTCCCCACAGTATCTAAAAGAAATGCCTTATATATAATAAAAACCAAAAGCAAGGTTTAAAAAGTTCAAGTCTCCCTATTAGTAGTAGAGATGGTGCTATAAAGACACACATTGACTGCAGCTTTTATTTATAATCTTTCTGTTAGTTTATCAATACATAAATTAAAATACATTTTACTAATAATATAATGTTAATTAATTAAGCTTTTACTTAAGTAATATGCACCAGAATCTTTCTCAATCCTGAAGTTAATGCTTGGCATCTAAATTAGACTTTTTGAGATTTCAATTTGGTAAGACATAACTCATGGCTACAATTAATTCTAGGTGGAATCTTAGGCAAAACTAATTAAGCTTTTACTTAAGTAATATGCACCAGAATCTTTCTCAATCCTGAAGTTAATGCTTTGCATCTAAATTAGACTTTTTGAGATTTCAATTTGGTAAGACATAACTCATGGCTACAATTAATTCTAGGTGGAATCTTAGGCAAAATAGAAGATTAATATTTGATGAGGCTCTTTTCTTCCTAAGAAAAACTCTGGGTGGATTCTCTTGTTCATTATACTTGTATGCCACAAGATTTCTGTCTATTCCTTCCACACTGGCAGATCTTGACTCTATAAATGTATCTCCACTGAAGACAGACTAAGCCAATAAATATATTTCTCTAAGAGATATGCATATGTAAATTTCAACTTCAATTTAACAATCTAAAAATGTATTAAATAAAGAAACACTGAAATTATGAAGACAGTAAACAAAATGACTTGTACTTTACTAAAATATAATGTTTTGATTAAACAATATTTAAAATCTACAATCTTTAAAACATATTTCTAACAGTTATGTATGAATAGAAATGTAACAGAGCACCTATTGAAATAGAAGAAATTTATTCCATCAGTTTGGAATCCTTTGGTTACCCTTGGAATTTTGGACAAATAACTGGGGCTCTCTTACTAACTTCTCTCAGTTTAAGAATTCAATTTCTTATTTGAGAAATGCTATAGATAAGACAAGAAGTGCAAATAACTTTCTTTTGCTTACACTTGTTTTGGGTTGTGAGAATACCTTTGTGGGTGGCCTTGTTAGAAAGAGATTGTGCTGTAAAATCTACCAATAAATTGATTATTCTTAAAATTGTCCTTTTTCTTTATCAGTTGCACAATTCCTATTTCTCTATTACTACTTTTCCATCTCAATCAAAGACTTAAAAATATATGTCATATTGTATTAAAAACAGAAATAATGAAATTTCTGGATTCTAGCCCTCTGGGCCTATTGCTTATCAACTGAGTGACCTTAAGCAAACACGTGACTTTGTTTCCTCATTTAAAAACAGAGATGATGCTTACCTGCCTAAGGTAACTTTGGGGACAGAATTTTAAAAACATCTGTGATAGCACTTGGTAGATTTTAAATGTGCAGAATTATTGTTAGCAATACTATGTTGTGGTAAATGCTACCATATAGAGTCTGAGAAATGTCTTAAAGACTGAGTACCTAGATTAAAAAACCCCACAAAACTCTGTGTGTGTGTGTGTGTGTGCGCACGCACGTGCGTGCGTGTGTGTGTGTGTAAATATACATATACCTCCTATAAATTCTTTCATGTCTGCAACTTTAGTTTGTCTTAAGTCATAATCATTTGTTTGATTAGGACCAATTCAGGATGCCTACGAGGCTACATGCTTACTGAAGGCAGATGAGCTCCTCTATATCCCCAGCAGTGCAATTCCTCCACAGTTTTCTAAAAGTCTACTTCAATTTAAAAGTTGACTTTAATGAAAATAAGTACTGAGATTTGTATTGATTTATGTGTAGCCAACTATTTCTAACCAAAGGTTATAAAATAGAACACTACAAAATTTAAAAACTAGACACTAGCTATTAATTATTTAGATATAACATTGAGGAAGAGTAAGTCTCTGAAAAAAATAGAGCCTTCTAAGCAACTGTAAGAAGAGACAAGAATATACTGAAGAACTTATTCTTAAGTAGACTTAATTCTCAAATGACCCCCAGTGACTCATGCCCTGGTATTATACCCTGCCCCCATATGTAGGTGGGACCCATCAATATGACAAACTATCACTCGCATGATTACATGATAAGTAAAGGGGATTCTGTAGATGTAATTAGGGTCCCTAAATAAGCGACTTTGAGTTAATCAAACACAAGATTATCCTGGCTGGTCCTGACCTAATCAGGTGAGTCCTTTCAGAGAAGGCCAGTGGCCCTTCCTGAGGTCAGAGAGATTCTCTTGCCAGCCTTGAAGTTATGAGAGGACTATGGAGGGAGCCACGAGGTAAGGACTGAAGGAGTTGAGAATGGTCCTCAGCTGACAGCCAGCAAGAAAACTGGAATCTCAGTCCTACAACCACAAGGAATTAATTTTTCCAACAAACACATGAGCTTGAAAGAGAAGCCTAGCCTCCAGAAAGGATGGCAGCCTGGCTGACACACTGACTGCAGGCTTGTGATGCTCTTAGCAGAGGACCCCGCTGTGCTGCTCTGCACCAGACTCCAGACTCCTGACCCAAGGAAACTGTGAGGTAATGAATGCATATGTTGTTTCTAAGCTGCCAAATTTGTGGTAATTTTTTATGCAGCACAGAAAACTAATACAAGTCCCAATTAAAAAAAGAAAATCAGCCTCCTTCTGGAACCTATTTCTTGCTCCCTTGCTGCCACCCTGCCCCACATCAAGCAAGAATCCCAAATACCATAGTGTGTCACTTATATAATAGTTTCACCCCAATTTAATTTTGTTTCCATTATCCATAATTTTGTGTTAACTTTATTTCTTCAATTGCTTTAAAAAAATTGTTCCATTTTCTTTTCTTTTTTTTGTTGGCTGGCCAGTACAGGGATCTGAACCCCTGACTTTGGTGTTATAACACATTGCTCTAACCAACTGAGCTAACCAGCCAGGCCTATTGTTCCATTTTCTATACTACAGATAAAAATTGCCTCTACAAGATCTGCATTTCACAGTTTAACTGCCAAGAAAAAAGCCTCTAGCCAGAACTTCCTTTTGTTGCCCTCAGCAGTAACTGTGGAATCCCATGAACAGGGTAAATAAGTCTCCTTTGATCTACTCTCCCTTGTTCTCTTCTATGGTATGTCACTCACAAATTGGCTTTATTTGGGGACCCAATTTGACATTTTCTGGAGGATTAGGATAGGGAGTATCTAGAGTCAGAACCTGACTCTTTTTACACATACTATGTGGTAGGCACTATACTAGTTCTGTGTTTCCAATGTTAAACAAAAAAGTTATAATCCTTACTTTTAGTTAGCTACCAGCTTAAAAGCTAGAAATATATGGCAATAATCCATAGTAAGTGCTATGAAAAGATAAAACAGGAAGATAAGGGAACTGCTGCTGCCTTCAATTCCTGTCTGGTAACTGCTGGTTAGAGCCAGTTTCCTTCCAGGTGTCTCCCCTGATCTGCTGTGTCAAATGTGTCCTAGAAGCTGTGTACAGCATTAAATGCCCTAGTCTAGATCTACAACCAGTCTGCTTTCCAACTTTTACTAAGAGAAGGATTCTGCCAGAACACTGGTTAGTAAACTGAGGCAGTCCTCAGGAGAAGGAGCATCTCCATCTGACAGCCTTGTTAAACATTTTAATGTTCAAGAACAAATTGTCCAAAAAAAAAAAAAAAAAAGCCCACAGAAAATTTTCTACATGCCCAATAAAGAGAAGTATAGGGCTTAGAAAGAAATCTGAAAGAATCATTTCTCTAATCACTCCCCACATAATATTTTATATACTCTATGATCTTGATGTCTCCAAAGAATAAAATATTCAACATCTGCCTACTCAACAGACACGATACTAGTTATAGCACATGGAAAGAAAATGCTTTTGAGTATTCAACTAGTTTAGGACCAGTGCTCCAAGGGAAAGGAATAGGAAAGATACTGTTCAGTTGTTCCCATATGTTTTTCACCACTGGACTAAAGATTTAAAACAATGAACCACTTTAAAAATTTGAAAAATATTTTTCAAATTGGGATAATGAAAACTGAAACATAGAGACACACAGAAATTTTAGAAAATCCAGCCAAATGTGAAGTTGAATGCCAGGGTGTCAGGAGCAGGGTTTCTGGGAAGCCCATAGAAGAAATGGTTGGTTACAGAGAACTCTTTACAGCACATGTTAGGGCAAAGGTAAGAGGCTGAATGTTGGAAAATATCGATCAGTAATCAGAGTTAAAAGTGAGGTTTAGTTCCCATCTCTAACAATATTGTGGTCTCCAATTTTTCTTTGTCCTTTTGAAAGTCAAAGGGCTTGACAGTCAAAGTAGGAAAAATGCTCATTAAATGGAAGTAGCCTGGGCCGGCCCCTTGGCTCACTCGGGAGAGTGCAGCGCTGGTAGAGCCGAGGCTGCGGGTTTGGATCCTATAGAGGGATGGCCGGTGCGCTCACTGGCTGAGCATGGTGCGGACCACACTGTGCTGAGGGTTGCAATCCCCTTGCTGGTCAAAAATAAATAAATAAATGGAAGTAGCCTGTTTCCAATGACTTCGCCAAAATCTCTAATCTTAAATTCTGCTTACGACTGACATATGACATTGTGTAATGCTGAACACAGAAATCAGTTCATTGATAATCTCGCCATCGGATTACTCTGGTTCATATTTAACTAGATGCAATAAATTAAAAATCTTATTATGTTTTTTAATAATTATAACATAAATTTTGTTACCAGAATTGAAATAAAAATGACTGGAGAGAAAATTCTAGTTGGACAAAATGTATGTAAATACTACTGGCAAGACCCCCCCTAGAAAATCACCATAATCTTGATGATATTTCTGCTTCCTGTGAATAGAATCAATATTCTTTTATTAGGAATATTATACTTTTACAGAAAATAAAAC
>NW_007731606.1:63763-104839 GCF_000696425.1 Galeopterus variegatus | reverse complement strand
TTGGACAAAATATATGTAAATACTACTGGCAAGACCCCCCCCTAGAAAATAACCATGATCTTGATGATATTTCTGCCTCCTGTGAATAGAATCAATATTCTTTTATTAGGAATATTATACTTTTACAGAAAATAAAACTGAAAGAAATAAAGTTCTGTGTGTTGTCCACGTATAGGACTAAAAGCACAGTCACTTAAAATATTATATGATTTATCAGGACAATTAATTTCTAAGTCACTAACACAAATATTTTCCACACAAGTACTTATTTTCAAAGATGAATAGTTTAGATTAATATCTCTTTCAAGTTTAGCAGCAAGAGTTTTAAATTTAAACCATGAATTTTCCTTTATTATGCTACTTAAGATCACCAAGAGAAAGAATTAAAAATTAAAAACCAACAACCAAAAAAAAGTCTGTGGCAGAGATGTAATTATTTATGTAATAAAATTTCTTATGAAAAATCCACTGAGTTACTGCATCACTCACTTATAAACTATTCTCTGACAAATGCAGTTATTAAAAGCCTACACTACATTTCACAAAATGTCAAGCAAATGAAGGTAATATAGAGGACTTTTTACCAATGCTTTTGCTAGTAGTTAGACTTCAGTAGCCTTTAGAGACCATTAAGTACCCTTTGGCTAATTGGCCAATGGTAGATTAATCCTCTTTTTATTCTAGCAGCACTATTTTAACACCCTTGCACTCTGTCAGTATAGTGTCTGAATGACAAAATAATATTGTGCATGAATAATAAGCAGAAAAGTTAAATTAACATTTCATGTTTCACATGCCATACCTATGTGTCAGAAGAACTATTTTTTTAAGTCACTGACATTCAACTTTTTTAAACATCTCATGTTGAAGCAGAAAAGTTAAATTAACATTTCATGTTTCACATGCCATACCTATGTGTCAGAAGAACTTTTTTTTTAAGTCACTGACATTCAACTTTTTTAAACATCTCATGTTGACATCTTATTGAGGTGAATCTTCCTAATTACTGCTAATTGCCTATCAAGAAAAAAACTCTTTTCATGAAGTGCAGTTGTCTAGTACAGATGAACCCAGCTCCAGTGTGCACATTAAAGACAAAGCATGACACTTAAGGTGCTAGTTTGTTATAAGGTCATACTAAATATGGTTTGCAATTAGCAAAGCATTTTTTTTTATGGTACTGAAAACACCAATCTGTCTTGATGTGTTCAAGTTAGATTCTATCAAAGAAGTATGGATATCTGACTACAGATAAGAGATACGCTACTCTCAACATTTACAAGGAGTAAAATGAACTCAACTCCCTTACACTTTGTAATGTAAGTTTTAGCTAAAGTCCAATTAAATAATTATTTTGTAAATATGTTTGAATATGATTTTTCAAAATGAAAATCAACACTATTATTTCAAATATCAAATTGTCCAAAACAGTTTACTAATACTTTTAATTCTCAAAACAGCCCCCAAATCTGAAAACATTTAACATGTATCTTTTAATTTATATAAATAGTTTGAACATTTTAGGCATTTATAGTAAATTTTAATCTCTGTGATACTAGCAATATAGCATATTGCAAAATAATCTGAACTAAACCCAATGCATTTTAACTGGATTGAAGTTAAACCACATCAAACTTCTGTTGCCACAATTATGGGAAAAATAATGGCTAGTAAAGACATATTATATATGAAATCTGGACTAATACAACTGACTTTCAAGTATTTGGGGAAAAAAATCAATATTTGGCTAACCACAGCAAAAATTGCTTAACTGTTGGTTCATTGTTATTTCAAATCCTCCGTTCAAGCTGCCAGAAGCCCCCTCGAAACCTACATACCATATACTAGATAGAGAGACAGATACTTGGAACCAAAAGTATATCCAGAACCCTTCATCATCATCAATACCAAAAGAATTTCTCAGTGTTCATATGGTAATAGCACGAGTTCAGTTGCAGCCCTCCTAAACACGTGATCTATAGATGACATGCTCACTAACGACCATGAGGTTACAAAGAATCCCCATTCTGACTTCTTTCCCTAATAGGAATGAAAGAGCATGGCGGTGCCATTTGATGTCCCAAAAGAGAAACTGGACAATGTCTTTCGGAACCCCTTGCTTTCACTCTCCTTCTCCTGCTTTCTACTGCTTAAACTCAGCTAATTCAACAAAGAAATACCTATTCATCACACGTATTATACACACACACCCTCTTTAATTATATTCTTCCTCCACCCCTCATGTCAATATTTTTTTCAGTTACTGAAGTTGTGTGAAAGCAAGAGGAAAAGAATCCACCCCAATTAAACTGCACAACCAACCAAGAAAAAAGAAAAGAAAAAAAAAAAAAAAAGCCAAATCAACAAAAATAATAGTTAATGCTTCAGGGTAATGTTAACCTTTTATCTGTATTTAAGTAAAGAACAGCCATAAATTTTCAAGTGAAGTTCTAGTGATTGAGTTATCAGAAACAGAAGCTATCAAACTCCAGAATATCTGCAGAAGTCTCACGAAGACTGCCTCATTCTCCTCTAATTAAACTTGGATTTCCTAAAAAACCAGATTCAATACTTTTGATTGCTGTTCTATCCTAGTGGGGTGCTATTACAACAGTATTACCTCTTATTGTTTTGTATTTTATTGCTCAAAAAGGCCTTTGTGGACTATCCTGAGGAGATCAATGCCCACATATAGTATTGTTGCTAAATGGCAATGAGAGTCTAGAAAATTAAAAATTGCTCATAATACTTAATTCCTACACAAACTTCAAAAGAAAGGCATCAATATTCCATAAAATAATTTTTGACTTCTACAAATGTATAATAGAACATATTTCTGAAAGTCATATTTTTATCAGGTATAGCATGTTCAATTAATAAGCCTCTGAAATGCATGTACATGAACATTAAGTTTATTTAAATTTTACTGGAATCAGTTCATAGAAATAGTGCATTATCACACTAATCTAAATTAAATATTACTAACCTTTTTGGTTATAAACCCAATGGCTAAAGATCATCATTTGTAAGTCCAACTTTATATATTCAAACTAGCAAAATAATATACATTTATAAATATATCTTAAATATGAACAGCATCTTAATACTTAGAAATTAAAATATTTTAATGATAGGGTCAATAGTTAACTGTATGTCTTTTCTTGGTTTTACTACATCTAAGCCCTGCAAATAAATTACTTGGATGAAAGCCAGTCAGGGAATTTCACAGACCCTACAACTCATTACAAATTTAACAGCAGCAATACTAAATATTCATATGATGTTGATCATTTATAAATATACCCTACTAAAATTCTCAAGAGATACAACTTAATAATGTTTTTCTCTATTCCCTGTATAAGTTTTGTAAGATTCAAGAGAGTAAAAAATGGACATGCTTTTAAAAAATGTCTTTACAATCTTTGGATTTGATAAAATAAAAAGTTACTGATACTTTAAAATGCAATTTTTTTCATTAAGAATTAACATATTAGAAAATTGTCAAAGAAATGGCTTTCACAGCATAGAGTAGAAATTTCTTTTACAGAAGAAAAAAAGAGATTTATGAAGTTGTACTTAATAATGTATTATTCAAAGTATTTCTCACAGATATTATTGAAAACCTGTTTTTCAACACACAAAAATTCCAAATAGAAACTTCTTCCGTAATGATCTTTCACCTCATTTTCTATTTAGAATTATCTTCCGTTTATCATATTCTTTCAAGTAGCAAGGCTTGACCTGAGTAGTCACTCAATAAATAAAGTCAAATAAATATCTGATTCTCAGTCCATTATGCTACATAAAATTCTGTGATTCATATGTCTTCAAGAAGAAAGTAGTCTGAGGGTTCTTCTTTTTTTTATTAATCAAGTGGATTTCTCTACTTTTCCCTTAGATCAGTGGTTTTCAAAGAGTTCATACTACCAAGACATGTATTTTGGAAATTTGTATGGGCACTCTGAGTGCCATAATGATTGGTACTGAAGTGGGTGAGAGCAAGGAATACTAGATGTACTGCAATGTGTAGATCAGTCCTGCCCAACAGAAACTGCCCTGTATCTTTCATGACTTCAAAATTTCCTGCCAATTATTCCCATAGGTAGAAATATGCATATAAAGAAAGGAGCCTAAATCCAAAATTACATATAGACAAATTTTTTTTTTTTTCCTGTGGTCCTGGAAATTTAACTATCTGGAAAATCAGGGAAGACTGAAAGATGAGAAAGAGAAATAGAGAAAACCCTTACTTCTCCTGAGTCTAAGCTTACCACATGGCCAGTACTCATGGGCAGGGCTGCATTGAGAAGCTGGTCTGGGATGAAGAGAGGTAAGATAAAAAGGAAGCATTAAAGATATTAGAGTGTCTAGTTCCAGTTTTCTCTACCCTTCCCAAGTCTATTTTCTTCAGTTCAATCTTTGATTTTTGTGAGCTTTTTTTTCTTCTTCTATTTGTTTGAGTTCAATTTCTACCACTTGCTATGAAGACAGTCCTGTTAATCCAGTCTTCTAAGTAAAGCCCAGTTTAAGTAAAACCCAGTTCTCAGTTTTCTATTTTCATTTCCTCTATGGCATCTGACATTGTTGACCAAATCTTCCCTTTTTCCTGTTAAAAATTTTCTCTCCCTTGTTTCTGTATTACAGCACTATCTTTTCCTCCAGCTTCTTTGCATACTTCTTTATGTCCTTCTCTGTCTGCCCAGATAGCAGATACACCCCAAACTTATCATGTTGCAAAGATTGTTCCACTTCCAGCATTCTTTCTCTGGGATAATGACATCAGTAGGTTTGCTTCTTCTTTAAATATTTCAAATATACCAAAGGTATATAAAGAGACGCTGTGAACCTCTTTCCTGACCCACCAGAAACAATCACTACTATCCTGAGTATCTTTGGTATGTTTCCGTTACATTTCTTTACACTTTTAGTACATTGCAAAAAACATATAGCTATTTAAAGACACCCCTTTTTCATATTTTAACATCCCTGAAATTAGGCTACATCTTCCATTCTGAGACATCACAAAATTCCAGCTGTTACTTAAATAATATCTATTCTTTTAAGTTGAATATTCTGTTGATTGCTGGTGAATATAAATCCCATTGTCTTAGCATATATTGATTTTATATCCAGCCATCTTGCTGAAATCCATTATTAATTATACTAATTTGTCTTGAGATTCTGTACAGACAAGCATAGTGTCTAGAACTAATGATGATTTTGTTTCTTCATCTCCAATACTTTTAACTTTCACTTCTTTCTCTTACCTTAATCTGCTGGCTTAGGTCCAATGTCAAAGACAAACAATGACAGCAGGCGTAAATGTCTTCTTCCTGATTTTAAAAGGAATGCTTCTAAATTCCATCATTAAGTTTGACGGTTGTTTCAGGCTTTTGGTAGAAACCTTTAACAGCATAAGAAAGTTCTCTGCTATTCCTGGTTTACTAAGAGAAATTTTATCATGAGAAGGTATTTAATTATATCAAAAGATTTTCTGCATTTTTTTTGTGGTAAAAAACACATAATGCAATATCTAGCCTCAACAATTTTTAAATGTACAGTACAGTGTATAAACTTCCCTGTTAGCATTGCTTTCACTGCAGCCCATATGTTTAGGTATGTTGTGTTTTCATTTTCATTTGTCTCAATATATTTTCTAATTTCCTTTGTGATTTCTTCTTTGACCCATTGGTTGTTTAAGAGTATTTTGTCTAATTACTACATATGCGTGGATTTTCCAGTTTTCCTTCTGCAACTGATTTCTAGTTTCATTCTATTGTGATTAGAAAAAATAACTATGATTTCAACCTTCTTGAATTTAAGACTTGTTTTCTGTCTATCCTGGAAAATGTTTCACATCACTTGAAAAGAGTATATATTCCACTGTTGTCAGGTGGAGAATTCTGTATATGTGTGTTAGGCCCAACTGGTCCATAGTTTTGTTCAAGTCCTCTATTTCCTTGATAATCTTGTCTGGTTGTTCTATCCATTATTGAAAGTGGGGAACTCAAGTCTCCTATTATTGTGCTGCTGTCTATTTCTCCCTTAATTCTGTCAAAGTCTGAAGTTTGGTGCATACAATTTACAACTGTTCTATCTTTTTGGAGAACTGATCCTTCATGTGAATGTCCTTCTTTGACTCTTGCAAGAATTTTTTATTTAAAGTCTATTTTTCCTAATATTGTTTATAGCCTCCTTTTCTATTTTGCTTAACATTTGCATGAAATATAATTTTTCATCCCTTCACTTTCCTTTGTGTCTTTAAATCTAAAGTGAATCTCTCGTAAACAGAGTATGGCTGGATCTTGTTTTTTAATCCATTCAGCCACTCTGTGTCTTTTGACTGGGGAGTTTAATCCATTCACATTTAAAGAAATTATTGATAGAAGAACTTTACTATTGCCATTTTGTTAATGTTTTCTGTTTGTCTTGTAGCTCTTTTATCCCTCTTTTCCTCTGTTGCTCTCTTCCTTAACATTTCATTCATTTTTTTTTTTTTTGTAGTGACATGCTTGATTCCTTTCTCCTTTTCTTTTGTGTATCTTCTATAGGTATTTTCTTTGTGGTTACCATGGTGTTTATATAAAATATCTTCTGGTCATAACAATCTATTTGAAGCTGATAACTGAACTTCAATCACATGCAAAAACTCTACACTCTTGCTTCTCCCTCCTGCACATTTTATGTTATTGATATCACAAATTACATCTGTTTATGTTATGTATCCATTAACATATTTTTATAGTTATAATGATTTTTTATACCATTGTCTTTTGGTTTCTGTACCAGAATTAAATGTGCCACTACTGCAGTATTATACTATCCTGTATTTCTCTCTATATTTACCTTTACCAGCAAGCTTTATTACTTTCATATACTTTTGCATTGTTGCTTAGCATCTTTTTGTTTCAACTTGAAGGACTCAGTTTAGCACTTCTTCTAAAACAGATCTAGTGGTGATGAACTTCCCTCTGCTTTTGTTTATCTGGGAAGGTCTTTATCTCTATCATTTCTGAAGGGCAGTTTTGCCAGATACAGTAGTCCTGGTTGGCAAGGCATTTTTTCTTTTTTAAGTGTAGACTTCTTTATGTGTACAACTGAATGACTTTCGCTATTTTTACACAGTTGTGTAATTATCACCACAGACTAATTTTAGAACATCTCCATCACCCCAGAAAGAAACCTCATGCCTATATACAGGCCCTGGCCCTATGTAACACGAAATCTACTTTCTGTCTGTAGATTTCACCTTTTCTGGACATTTAATATAAATCGAATCATACTATATCTGGTTTTTTGTGACTGGCTTTTTCCACTTAACAAAATGTTTTCCAGATTCATCTACATTGTAACATGTATCAGTGCTTCATTTCTTTTTATTGCTAAATGATAATCCATTGAATAGATACACCACATTCTTTTCCTCCATTTATTAATACACACATTCTTTTCCTCGTTCATTTTCCACTTTTGGACTATTGTAAACAATGCTTCCATGAACACTCATGTACAAGTTTTTGTGTGAACTTACATTTTCAATTTTCTTGGGTGTATACCTGGGATTGGAATTTCTGGGTCATATGGTAACTCTATGTTTTACTTTTGAGGAACTGCCAAACTGTTTTCCAAAACAGCTACACCATTTTACATTCCTACCAGCAGTGTATGGAAGGTTCCAATTTCCCTATATTTTCATCAACAGTTGTTAATGTTTGTTAATTTATTAGCCTCAATAATCAAGCTTTTGGTTTTGTTGATAATGTCTATAGCATTTTTGCTTTCTACAATATCAACTTTGGCCCCTATCTTAACAGTTTTTTCTTTCTATTTTCTTTGGTTGTCTTAGTCAGTTCAGGCTACTGCAACAAATTACCATAGGTGGGTAGCTTAAACAACAAACATTTATTTCTCAGGGATCTGGATGCTGGGAAATCTACAATCAAAGCACCGGCACATCTGGTATCTGGTGAGGGCTCTCTTCCTGGTTTACAGTTAGCCATCTTCTTATTGTATCTTTTTTTTTTTTTCCTTTTTGTCTTTTTTCATGACTGGCAACGGGATCGCAACCCTCAGTGTCGCGCCCACACCACGCTCAACCAGTGAGCGGACCCGGTCTCTATATGGGATCCAAACCCTCGGCAGGAGGGCCACCGCGCTCTCAAGCGCCGCACTCTACCGAGTGCGCCACCGGGCCGGCCCCTTATTGTATCTTAACATGGCAGAGAGTAGAGAGAGATCCCATGCCTTCTCCTCTTTTTATAAGGGCATTAATCCCATCATGGGGGCCCCACCCTCATGACCTAATCTAACCTAATTACCTTCCAAAGGCCCCATCACCAAATAAATCACATTGGAGGTTATGAATTTTGAGGGGAAACAAATATTCAGTCCACAACACTAGGTTTATTCAATTTCTCATTCTCAAATGTTCAGCACTGTAATTTTCAGCCTTCTTCTAGTCTTTATGTATTTACCACCTTAGCTACATCCTTCAAGTTTTGATATGTACTATTTCATTGTCATTCAGTTTGAAGAATTTTCTCATTTTCATTTTGTTTTCCTCTTTCACCCATCAGTCATTTAGAAATGTCTCTATAAATTTGCATCACACATTAACTTAACATTTTAAATTGATTTCTAACTTTACTTGTGTTAGACAATATTATTTATATGCCACCAATTCTTTGAAATTTGTGAAGCTGTTTTGTGGCCTAATTATGTAAACATTTTTGATAAATATCTAGAGCAAGAGTTATTTCTCTGTTTGAATAATGTATGTACTTAATGACTTTTTGTCAGCTTTATCTTAAAAGTACTGAAATTATCTTTGCCTTATTTATTTTGAGCCTAAGTTATTAAGTATTTACATTTTAGAGGCTTGCTGCTCCTTTTTACAGCAAAACTCCTTGAAATAACTTTTTTATACATATTTAATTATAGACGTCAATTCCTCACTTCCTCTTCCCATTCCTCAATTACTCTCATGGACTCATTCTAATCAACAGCATTTGACGTATTTGATCATTCCCTTCTTGAAACACTTTCATCACTTTGCTTCTTAGATATTCTTTTCTGTTGGTTTTCCTTTTAATTAACTGGCCTCTCTCTCCTTTTCTGGTCCTTTCTCATCTGCCCAACCTCCAAATGTTGGGGGGCCCAGGGCTCAGACCTTGAACCTATTTTCTTTTCTATCTATCTCCACTCCCTTGGTGATCTCATCCAGACTCATGTTTTTAAACACCATCTAAATACTTATGACTCAAAAATTCATGCATCTAGCTTAGCCCTCTTCCCTAAATTTTAAACTCATCTCTCCTACGACTTAGTTGATACAACTGGCCTAGGATGCAGCCTGGGCACAGCTATTTTTTTTAAAGTAAAGGTAACATCCAGCCAGGGTTGAGAACCACAGCTGTACCAGATTACTCATTATTATCAACAAACTGCTCTCTCATCTTAATGTCTTTTCAAGCTTTCCTTTCCTCTAATGGCTTTGCTCCATGCATATAACTTTCAAAAGCATACTAAAGCTAAGTCAAAAAGCCATCTCCTTCAAAAGCCTTTCTAAAGAATGACAGCAATGAGTGACTGGTGCTCTCCCTCCACTACATGTTCATGGTATATTATATATTTTATACACACACACACACAGAGGGGTATTCAAAAGTTCATGGAAACATTCGTACTATCTTTTAATTCTATTTTCCCAAAAACTTTTAAAAGTATCCGTATCCTCATATTTCACAATTTCCTCATATTGTGATACACAGTTCCAACTCCCATATTAGTATTTTGCACAGGGGACAAGGATCGTACGTAATTGCTGAATACCTCATTATTACAGTGCTTTACATATGTTAGGTGCATTAAACTAAATTAAATTTTAACAAATATAAACACATCTATCCTTGTGTGAACCAATATTTTAGTCATTTAAAACCAAACCCTAAAATATATTCACAGTTAAATATCATAATAATCCAATAGTGAGAAAAATGTTATAATTTTTCCAGGCATGTTGATACTCTAATGAGACATACCTACCTGAAAGCATATTAATGCAAAGAATGAAAACACTATTAGAAATATAAGACTATGCAATATATTATAACACTGCCTCATTTTAAACAGAAAAGAAATTTCTAACTGATGCTGTTCAGGTCACATTTTTCTTAATATTTTCTGTGGTAGGATCAGAAGTAAATCTGAAAACAGAATATAAGAAGTATGATTTTATATACATAGTGTTGCAAGTAATAATAGTTCCTTACAAAGCCTAATATAAGACACAGACATTCTGTTAACAAATATCACTAGTTCATCTACAAGACAGGACATAGGAATAAGGCAGTCACGTCCAATTCCACATGGATTCTCAGCTCAGATCCTGGGTTTTGCACAGTTTACCTTGCGAACATGATCCGAGTGACATTTCACAAATTCCTGGATAAATGTTGCTACACTCTGCTAGGAGAGAGAGGCTATGTCATGCACAGATCAATAACTGCACTGTGTTTCATCAGCCTCAAAATCAAAAGTGCTTCATCTGGCAAAAGCCATGGCCCTAGAGAATCTGACATATATAAACTGAATACCCTACAAGGAATGTGTACTACACAGGCTATTGGGGTAAGGTAAAAGAAAACTCTGGGATTAGCAATGAAGTACAATAAGAGAGTAGTTTTCTACTTCATTATTACTAGAGGTGTGAACACAGATCACAAAAATGGAAATGAGGCTATTAAAAATTCTACAATTCCTGACAGAAAAAAATGGCTCCAGTACAATTTAACACCTTCAGTCTTTTGAATAAGAGTTATGTAAATAAATATAAACCAAAGACAAATGTAAGTTTAGGATACAATAACAATCACAGAAGTTTAAATACATGAAAATTTTTTATGCAGACCCATAAAATATGGCCCTTTTAGAATTAAAGTGTTTGCTAAAAGACTCTCCAGATTTAGCAGTTTGTATGCTCAATGTTTATATGCTAGATAAATGTAAAAACCAGAGGGATCTGTTGAATGAGCTATGCTCTATTGTTTTTAATTCCAGATGGGCAAAAAAGTCTTTTATTTGAGGCTTGATTAAATTAATTTAAGATTAATTGGTTAATGTAATTGAACAACAGATGAAGCAAACTTGAAAACTCAAATCCTAAAAAGGAAACTGCTTTAAGATTGTGGTTGCAGAAAAAGTTTCTAAGAAGAAAATACGCTGTTGCAGAATTTAGCTTTTTCTGACTTGGCAGGTAGGGGAATCAAGAATTCATCAAGAAATCAGAGAAAATAATGATGTTTAATCACAAAATAAACAGCAGTGTATGCTTATGACATTTATGTTTAAAGACCATATTTGCGTTCTGGGATCACTTAGACAAGCTCCAGTCCAGGACTTAAGGTATTGGCAGATGAAAGGCTATTGGGCAGAAATGGTCTGGGGTGTAACTCTGGTTCTCCAGGCCATATTTTGTAAAGCATCTCTTCTTAACATTTAGAAATACTGTCATTCCTCCTTCTATGAACACAAAATACTGGGGCTAGTTAGATAGTAGTGTTATTAATATAGAGAAATAGCATTCTGGAGAGACTAAAAGGAGTGCTTTCTTCCTTGATAAAATATAGGGTCAATGTGCAAACCAAGATTCAGAAAAGTAAAAGCTTACAAGTACCAGAAAAGTAACATAAATAAGTGAAGTAGGCCTAGTAGGATTTGTGACAAACAGGAAACAGTATGCCTCATAGTCCTTGAAAGCACCATGCCACTAAAATTACTTTTATATTGAATCCATACCCCCCCATACTTTCATGACACTATATAATTCATTGGTTTATCAACTTTTTATTCAGCTCCTTCAATGACATCAATGCCTTCAATTGCTCACTGTGAATGAAACCAGTCAATAAGTCAATCTTCATCCATTGAGAATGTACTATGACTCCAGTTATGCTAGATACTGTGAAAGTTATCAAAGAGGTACAATATATGTATATGATTTTTGCCCTTGAGGAGTGTACTAGCTACTAGATGCAACAGAACTAACAAATGTTAAACTTAAAAACTATTAAATGCAAATTGTTATAAAAAGGCTGCTTAGAAAAGTAGAAAGCTTATGGAGTTAGGATCAAGAGATAGATATAGGTTAGAATCCTGGAGCTACCAATTTATTAGCCTAATCTTGGGCAAGTTATTTCAATTCTTTAAGCCTTAATCACATCATATATAATATGAGGATAATATATTCCTTAAAAGTTTATTATAAAGAGTCAATAGAAAAACAGAAATAAAATGTCTGGAAAGTGGACCCAGGAGTCATTGAATAAAATGTGTTCACAGTTCTCCAGTTTCATTCCTTTCCCACTTACCCTTGTCTTTCATTCCCTGATGACCCCGGATTGCTTATTGTGCCTCTTATCTTATCATATCACAATAAATGGTATTTAATAGCTGGCATTGTTTTATGAAAGGAGAGGGGTTAAGAGCACAAGTTCTGGAATCCGAATGCCTAGGCCTGAAGCTCTGTGACCCTGGGCATGTTATCCTCTCAGTCTCAGTTTTCCCATTTGTACAAAAGGATCAGCTATCATCACTATCTCATTAAGTAAATGTTTGGATTAGTGAATAAATACATGTAATGTACTTAGAACAATACCTCGCTTATAAGTATACAAAAAATATTGACCAATATCATTTCTACTAAGAACATATAAAGTAAGATTTGAAAGAATAGATGAATCAGCATAGACTGACAATACTGAGAGAGTTTCATGGAAGAGGAGATATAGTACTGTGACATGGAGGTTTTACTGGGAAACAGAAAATTATAAGAACAGGTTGGCTGAGCAGATCATGTACTGTCTTGAAAAATTTGCTGAGTAGTTTGGTCTTGAAGTAATCATATATGAGAATCAACTGTAAGTTTCTGAAGTACATGATGAAATCAACATTCTAGCAAAATTACTCTGACAGTAGTGTATGGGAAGAAATAAAGACACTAGAGAAGCTAGATAGAAAAATATTACAGTACTCAAGAACAGGGAAATAAATTCCTGGTGGCATTAGAAATGAAAATAAAAGAGAAACAAACAATAGTATTTGGTTGTAGATTTGATTTAAGGATCAAAAAACAGAAAAGAGACAAAGATGATTCTAAGGTACTAGTTTGGAAGAGGGTATGGTTTGGGGAAAATCTGCTTGGTTTGATTTGGTTTGGTTTGGTTTGGTTTGGAAGATGATATATTTGTGGTGATAAAAAGCCAAATAAAAATGTCTTCTATGGTGAAACAAAAGACATGGGTGGACATGAAGTTTTAGGAGTCATATGCAAAGGAAGTGAAAATTGCAAGCATGGGATTAGTTTCCTTCATAATTGAGCAAAAAGAACAAAGGTTTAAAACAAAACTTTGAAGAACACATACGGATGCACAGATGATTACGTTTCTTATATTTGTTTGCTTCTAAGAGATCTCTTTGAAAAGAGAGGCTCATTCTGGTCTCTTCTACTTTATAGTTTCTAGGAATTATTCACTGTTTCAATAATTCTTTCTGGATTTCTGTTCTTTTTATGAATTTATTTTTATACTGTTTGCTAATATTTGGTTGAGGATTTTTGCATCTATGTTCATCAAAGGTCTTGGCCTATAGTTTTCTTTTTTTGTTGTATCTTTGTCTGGTTTGGGTATTGGGGTTATGCTGGCCTCATAGAATGAGTTTGGGAGAATGGTTTCTGTTTCACTTTTTTAGAATCATCTGAAGACAAGTGACATTAATTGATCTTCAAAGGTTTGGTAGAATTCAGCCCTAAAGCTATCTGGTCTTGGGTTTTTCTTTGTTGAGAAACTGCTGATTACTGCTTCAATCTTGTTGCTTGTTATTGGTCTGCTCAGGTTTTCTGTGTCTTCCTCGTTCAGTCTTGGTAGTTTTCATGTGTCCAGAAATTTATCCATTTCCTCCAGGTTTTCAATGGCATATACCTGTTTATAATACTCTCTTATGATTCTTTGTATTTCTGTGGTATCAGTTGTAATGTCTCCTCTTTCATTTCTGATTTTTGTTATTTGGGTCTTCTCTCTTCTTTTAGTTAGCCTATCTAATGGTTTGTCTATTTTGTTTCTCATTTAAAAAAAAAAAAACTTTTTGTTTCATTGATCTTTTGTATCATTTTGGGGTCTCTATTTCATTTAGTTCTGCTCTAATCTTAATTATTCTTTCTGTCTACTAATTTTGGGTTTGGATTATTCTTGTTTTTCTAGTTCTTTGATGTGTAGCATTAGGTTGTTTATTTGAAATCTTTCTATTCTTTTGATGTAAGCATTTATTGCAATAAACTTTCCTCTTAATAATGCTTTTGTGGCATCTGACAGGTTTCGGTGTGATGTGTCCTTGTTTTCATTAGTTTCAAGAATTTTTTTTGATTTCCTGTTTAATTTCTTCTTGGACCTATAGGTCATTCAGGAGCATATTTAATTTCTGTGTGTTTGTATACTTTCTACAGTTTTGCTTGTTATTGATTTCTAATTTTAATCTTTGTGGTCTAAAAAATTATTTAAATTTGTAAAAATTTGTTGAGACTTGATTTGTGACCTAATATATATGGTCTATCTTGGAGAATGTTCCATGTGCTGATGAGAATGTATTTTCTGTAGTTGTTGAATGAAATGCTCTGTAGATGTTGGTCTAAAATGTAGTTTAAATACTGTTTCTCTACTGATTTGTTCCCTCGATGATCTGTCCAGTGCTGAGAGGGGTATTCAGATCCCTAACTAATTGTGTTGGGGTCTATCTATCTCTTTAGGTCTAATAGTGTTTGCTTTATATATCTGGGTGCTCCAGTGTTGGGTGTATATACATTTATGAATTATATCTTCCTGCTGGACGGACCCCTTTATTATATACTGGCCTTCTTTGTCTCTCTATGTTTTTTTGTTTAAAGTCTATTTCATCAATATAAGAATAGCTACTCATGCTCACTTTTGATTTCCATTTGCACGGTGTGTCTTTTTCTGTCTATTCACTATTAGTCTGTGTGTGTCTTTACAGGTGAGGTGAGTCTCTTGTAGACAGCATATAGGTGGGTCTAGCTTTTTAATCCAGTCAGTCTGTGTCTTTTGAGTCTGAAATTTAATCCATTTATATTTAGGTATTATATTGAAAAGTACTGTTTTACTCTTGACATTTAATTGCTTTTCGTATGATTGATTTAAATAGCTTTTGTTCCTTTCTTCCCCTTTGATTGTTTGTCTTTGGTGTTTGTTGGTTTTGAGGTGGTATGGTATAGTTTCTTTCTCCTTCTCATTTGCATATCTGCTCTACCAGTGGTGTTTGTTCTTCTCATGTATTCATGATGGTGATTATTGTGTTTTGGGTTCCATGTACAGGACTCTCTTAAGGATTTCTTGTAGTGCTGGGTGGGTGGTGGTGAACTCCTGCAGTTTTTGTTTTTTGAGAAATACACAATTTCCCCTTCTTTTCTGAAGGATAGCCTTGCTGGGTATTGTATTCTTGGCTGGCAGTTTTTCTCTTAGTGTTTTGAATGTATCATCCCATTCTCTTCTGGCCTATAGGGTTTCTGCTGAGAAGTCTGCTGTTAGTCTGATGGAGACTCCCTTATATGTAGCTTGATGTTTTCTCTTGCTGCTTTTAGGACTATCTGTTTGTTCTTGACTTTTGCCAGTTTGACTACAATGTCTCAGAGAGGATCTTTTTGGATTGAATCTGTTTGGAGATATTTGAGCCTCTTGAATCTGGAACTCTGTATCTCTACTAATACCTGGGAATATTCCCACTATTATTTCATTGACTATGTTTTCATTGCCTTTTCCTTTCTCTTCCCCCTTTGGAACACCCATGATTCAGATGTTTGTGTGCTTAATGTTGCATGCTAGCTCTTAGATTTTCATTTTTTTAAATTATTTTTTTAATCCACTTTGGTTATTTAAAAAAGACTGCCATCAAAATCAGAAATTCTTTCTTCCACTTGCTCTAGCCTGCTGCTTATGCTCTCAATTGTAGTTTTTATTTAGTTGAATAAGTCTCTCAGTTCTAAGAGTTCTGCCACATTCTTTTTCATGGTATTTATCTCTTTGTAAATTTCCTCCTTCATGTTCTGGAGTGTTTTTCTCATTTCAGTGTGTTGTCTGAGACTTCTTTTATCTCACTGAGTTTCTTTTAGATTGTTAATATGAATTCCTTTTAAGAGATTTCAAGGGTTTCCTGTTGTTTGGAGGTGTGGTATTTGAGAATTATAGCATTCCCTTGGTGGTGTCATATTTTCTTTCTTTTTTTTATTTCATATTTCTAGTATCCCTACATTGACTTCTAGTTATTTGGTGGAGCAGCTGATACTTCTATTATTCTGGGGTGGTTTTTGAGGAAAGAGACTCCCTCCTATAGATTTGGTATACATCGCCCATTAGGTAGGGTGTTTTAGTTTTGGTTCTGGGTAGACTCAGCAGTTTCAGTAGTTCCAAGTAGACTCAGTTGTTCTGGTTAGACTCAGCAGTTATGGTTAGACTCAGTATTTCTGGTGGGCACTGGCAGCTATGTCTGTGGCTGGGGCTGTGTGTAGCTGGTTCCGTGTGGTCAGGTTGGGGCCTTGTGTGTGGCCAAGGAAGCTGGGGCCACACAAGCAACTGGACTTCTGGACCCATGCACACAGATGGGGCTGTGTGGGTGTCTGTGGTGGCTGGGACCATGCAGGTGGCTGAATTCGTGGGGCAGCTGGGGTGGATGGGATCACACAGACAGCTGGATGGCTGGACCCTTGTGGGCAGGTGGAGCCACATGGGTGGCTGGGCGGATGGGGTCACACGGGCAGCTGGAAGGCTGGAGCCATGTAGGCAGCCAGTGGTGTGCAGGCGGCTGGGCAGGGCTACATTGGTAGTGTGTCCTGCACAGTGGGGTGTACTGCACAGGATGAACTCCTGTGCGAGGAGAAGGGCCATCATTCCGGGACTAGACAATGGCATAGGTGACTATGGAAGTGGTGCAGGCAAGCTAGGGCAGGAGCAGGAGTAGGGTTACTGCTGGGAAGTGCTCATGACCAAGCAGATTCTTTCCTCCACAAGGGGGAGTTCCTCCTGGCTGATCTTGGTGTTGGAGACCTGGTGGCAGCTGAAGCCATGTGCCTCTTTCCTCTCTACAGCTCCCTGCTAGGTTTTTGTGCTCCACAGGGTGTTCACCAGACTCACACTACCTACCCTCCCACACTTTCCCACTAATGCTCTCCCCTGTACTTAGCCATCCATTCCTTGCTCTGGCCCCTTTCTGTGGGAGGATCATGTGTTGGATACCTCTAGTCTACCATCTTGCTCCACCCAACCTCCAGGTTTCAAGTTTTAGACCTACCACTTACTAACCATGACCCTTGGGTAAGTCATTTATCCACACAGTCTCTGTCTCTTTCTATATAAAAATGAGATAATAATTCCTATCCAAATTAACTCATGGAGATTCTGTATGTATCAAATTTCAAAAGTATATGAAAATGCCTTGCAAATCTAAAGTGCCATAAATTGTTATGATATTTTAAGTGCCTTAAATTTAATTTGATATAAAATATAAATATGTTCTCAATACTTTATTTATACCACCCAGTGTGTGATATTCCTCTTTCTGAAGATGATTAAAGAATTCTCCCATGTGTACTTTAAGCAACAATTACAGCTGTAGGTAATATAGTGCTACAACTGTTGCTAGGGTCTACAATAGCTGCTGTTAACAATTCTTGAGTCTATCATGGGAAACTGCTTTTATAGCTAAAATCCTTATATATTAGCATTGTTGAGAAAAGACTTACAAGTAGATAAATAAGGTGTTGCTACTACAAACCTCTTTTGTATATTTTTATTGCCTACTTCCACACTTGGCTCATATACTGTGTTTTAAGCAGATTGGTTTTTAATTACTACTATAAATTAGTATTTTTTTTTTTTTTTTTTTTTTTTGTCTTTTTTCCGTGTCCGGCAACGGATCGCAACCCTCAGTGTTGCCCCCGCACCGGGCCGGGGACCGGCAACGGGATTGCAACCCTCAGCGTCGCCCCCATGCCTCGCTCAGCCAGTGAGCGGGAACCGGTCTGTACACGGGATCCGAACCCTCGGACGGGAGCGCCGCTGCGCTTCCCAAGCGGCGCACTATCCAGTGCGCCACCGGGCCGGCCCTAAATTAGTATTTTTTAAAAAAATATCTAGACCATAAATATACAAAACCAAATCTAAGAATATTTCTAGGTTATTTCTCTATTTTTCAAAAACTCTATTAATGATATTTCATCTTTTCTTTCTTTCTTCTTTTTTTGACTGCTGACCAGTAAGGGAATCTGAACCCTTGAATTTGGTGTCATATGCACCACACTCTCCAAAGCCAGCCACCAGCCAGCCCCTATAATTCAGGATAATAAATATTAACTGCCTCCAATGTTTCACGGAAAGAGCAAGAGTAAATAAATATATATATATTATTTATATATAGGCATATATTTATATATACATAAAGATATATATATCTTTTTAAATGTAAATAACCAAGAAGATCATTTAATGATTGAAGTTTTTAAACATTTATGCTATACACTATTCTGATTCTTGAACACTAACTTTCCTTCCTTCCTTCCTATAATTGTGTATTACTGTGATCTTGAGAATGCATTTATGTGGAAGAAATATTGCATAGTGAAGAGGGCACAATATTTAGTCAAAACACCTAAATTTCATCAATAGATCTATAGCATAGTAGTGAAATAAATGTGGACAAATTAATCTGTCTGGATCTGAATTGAATTATTTTTAAATGAGAGTAATAACTATGCCACAGGTTTGTTATGAAGAGCAAACAAGAAAACACTAACTTATGCTGCAAATGCTTCCAGCATTCATATATAACCTAATCTCATTACTGAAAAATAAAATAAGCTTTTCCAAAAAATAAATACAACAAATCAAAATAAACATTTGGGAAGTCATATAGCAGCTGAGCCATTCACTAGGTGTATAAACTTGTGCAAGTTAATTTCTATAAAATGAAGGTAATAATAGTACCTTATCTTACAGGGATATTGTAAAAATTAAATGAATGAATAGACATAAAGTGCTTAGAAGATGCTCTGTACATAGTAAGCACATAAACGTTAGTTATTGTTACTATTATTGTTATAATACACTGTCTGGAGTAAATTTTTCCCACTAGTATTTATTCTCCTTACTCTGTAGTGCAGGGTCACACATGTACTTATAAGCTTTAAGAATATGAGAGGAATTCTAGTATACCTGAAAGTGATTCTGCTATTTTTTTACATTACTTCTCATCCTTTAGGCTTTGATGTCAATGTCACCTGCTCAGAAACACATTCCTTGACCACTATCTAAAGCTAACTTCTGTTTCCGTTTATTCTTAATTACAGCACAGTATCTATAATCTTTAATTACTTTATTCATCTTGTTGCATGTATATTTATTCTGTCTCTTACCAGAAATAACTCTCTCAGAAATGAGAGTAAAACCATACCTGTGTCTGGTTCACCACTGTGTTCCCATTATCTACCGTGGTCCCTGGCACATAGAAGATACCCAATAAATGCTTGATGAATGAAGCAATGCTCTTAAATGGTTACTAGGCAGCAAAACTTAGACATCTGAGACGGGAGGAAAGATTACTGCTATAATACAGATGTGATCACTCTGCCATTGAGAGCCCCAAGAATGGCTTAACTCCACCTGAGGGCAATAGTATCCTCAATGGTTAATCCTTAATCATTCAATGATTAATTCTTTAATCTTGGAAGTTTTCTTTGCCTTAGCCACCAAAGATACATAATCACGAAGTGAAGAAAAGTATTAAGTGGGAAAATGAATTGGAATAATATTGGAATGTCATGCCTATATGCATTAGTATAATTTTTCTTTGTTTTTTTCAGTAATTAGTTTAGAAAAAGAAGGAAGCGGCAGCTGAAAAATTCATCCTGAGATTTATAGGCTATGATAGACCTACTGTACTCTTCACTCAGCACATTTTTAATATTTTTTTTTCAATCCTGGACACTGCATCTTACAGGTAATATGGTTAAAAGTTTTAAAAACTTTTATATAAAGACTGAAAGACTGGCAATCTGGCAGACTATAACCTGAAAACTCTATCATATAGAAACTCTACATAATATATAATACCAAATATTCTTTTTTATGTATACCTGAAAATCTAAGAAAGAAAGGGAAATACTCAGGTCCCAGCATGAGAATTGATTGGAGAGCAGTGAGTGTGTGATTGAAGGTGTGGTAGAACTCACAGCGTGGGAATTGCCAAGGTCAGTAGCGTCAGAAATTGTGAGAGCAGGCGCTGAAACTTTTACTTTAGGCTCAAAGAAGCTGAAATTTGAGTGTTCTTTAAAGTGCAGCAATTTCAGTTAAAAGGCAGGACTAAAAAAATGGCTAGGACAGAGAGATAACAAGGAACTTTGTCTCTCATTGGGATCAGGGTAGAGTAAAAAAACTCAATTCTTTTTTTTTCCTTTCTGTCTTTTTTTCTGACTGGTAACGGGATCGCAACCCTCGGTGTCGCACCTGTACCGGGGACCGGCAACGGGATCGCAACCCTCGGTGTTGCGCCCGCACCGCGCTCAGCCAGTGAGCGGGAACCGGTCTCCACATGGGATCCGAACCCTTGCAGCGCCCGCACCGCGCTCAGCCAGTGAGTGGGAACCGGTCTCCACATGGGATCCGAACCCTTGCAGGAGCGAGGACTCTCCAGTGCGCCACCGGGCCGGCCCCAAAAAAACTCAATTCTCTCTCCTGAGAATGACTGTGACTAACCTCATGTGGGCTGAAATCTGAATTTATCAGTGTGGAAGAGGAAGCCCTAACCATAAGAATTAGCATAAATACTGACCACTGATGGGTAGCAAAAGCAAACAGAAAACAGTCTGGACAAATGCTCCCCAAACTCAGCCTTCAAGGAATTTCCAAAGAAAAAACATATACCCTACTAAAGCTAAGGTGAGGATAAAAATTATAAATATAAGTAGGAACATCCCACCTTGGCTGAGAGTAAGCAGGAACAACAAACAGGAAGATTAGAACCTCAAGAATATGTGACTTGAAAGAATGTATAAGTATGTTTAAAATGATTAAAGATATAAAAGAAGAAATTGAAGCCCAAGAAAAGAACCAGACTGGGGGGGAGGTTATTTTAAAAACTCAAATAAAATTTCTATATTTTTTCTATATTTTATAAATGTACATATAAAATAAACAGGATGAGACTCAAATATTGAACTTTAGCTGTCTTAAATAACAATATGTAAGGTGTAGGAGGAATGTCATACAGGAAGAGGACAGAAATAGTGACTAATTCCAGGCTTTCTATTAGTCTAGTTTTTCACTTCTTACAACTCTATTTACTGCTATTAATTTGGAATTTATACGTTTTCTTTCATTTTAAAACCAAGGTGGGGACAGCCTTGGCCCTTGAGCCTGTGCACTCTGGGCCTGTGGTTTGAGTGGCAGCTCTGATGGTATCTGAAATGCTTTGGGGATCCTTCCCTTTTCTTGCAGAATAGCATAGATTAACAGCCAAATAGATCTCTGGTACTATTTTGTGAAATTCCAGAAATCTGACAACCTGTCTTCATTCTGTTCCATTTCTCTGTTTCCTTTGGTCCCAGCTGGCAGTGTTTCTACTGGTATATTCTGATCTCTATTCCTGGCTTCTGCTAAGAAGAATAATTAGGTCTGTGGTTCTTACATACACTAATTTCCTTATCAAATGACTGCTCAGCCATACCCTTAATGTTCTCTCCAGAACAAACTTTCTCATTATTTGCAATATGGATGGGCTGAGAATTTTCCAAATCTTCAAGTTGTGATTTTTTTGGCTTAACAATTTCTTTAATTCATCTCTTTCCTTTTACATTTTACTATAAGCAGTCAGGAGAATCAAGCCACTCTTTAAATGCATTGCTTAGAAATCTCAACTAAATATCCAGTTTCATCACTCACAAATTCTATCTTCCACAAAAACCTAGAACACAATTCAGCCAATTTTTTGGCTACTTTATCACAAGGATTGCTTTTCCTCCAGTTTCCAATGGCATGTTCCTCATTTCCATCTGAGACCTCACCATAATCACCCTTAACATACATATTTCAGGTATGCACTGCAAACATCTTCCAGCCTCTACCCATTACCCATTCCAAAGCTGCTTCCACATTTTATGTGCTTGTTACTGCAGCACCTCATCCCTGGTACCAAAGTCTGTATTAGTCTGCTTGAGCTGCCATAACAAAAACCACTGACTGAGTGGCTAAAAGAACAGAATTTTTTTTCTCACAGTTCTGGGGGCTGGAAGTCTGAGGTCAAGTATCAGTATGGTCAAATTCTGGTGAGGGCTCTCCTTCTGGCTTGCAGATGTCTGTCTTCTTGCTGTGTTTTGATATGGCAAAAAGAGAGAGTTCTGGTCTCTCTTTTCTTATAAGGGCCACACTCACATGACCTCATTTAAATCTAAACACCTATCTAAATGTAATCATCTCCCAGTACCATCACACTGAGGGTTAGAGCTTCAACATATGACTTTTAGAGGGACACAATTCAGTTCATAGCAATAATATACCTCTTCAAATCCATTTTGTTATTTAAACAAATCCAGAGAAAATTAGTAAAATAATCTATCTGTTCATATATAAAATGATAAGGATTATTCTCATCTCTCTAAACACATTATTTCATGAGATAGATTTTTAGAAAATAAATTATACATTTTGTTAAATTACACAAAAATTCACACGATATCTATCAGTTGAAGTGTTACATGTAATTATTTAATACCTAATATAAAACATTCAACAGACTTTCTAAAATTCTGTTTTATAGGTAAAACTTCATTTTCTTTTATAATACAGTTTCTAGTAGTTTGTGTCTATGAGCTAATATTGTTTGAATCTATATGATGACAAATGTGACTATAAAGAGGTATCCACAGTCATAATACACTTAACTAAAACTCACATTATTGCAACAAAAGAAGATAGCATTTATATCTTGTTCTTAAGATCTGGGACACATTTTAACAAGTTTAAGAAGAATTATGAGTAAGGCCCTTAAGTCAAAGAATTGGAAAAGTTAGTATTCTCTGCTTTACCACATTTCTATCCATTACTGTTCACTTTTGTAACAGAGATTTTAATATGTGAAGATAAGACAACAAATTGTTTCAATTAGGAACAAATTTTAAGAAAATTCACCTTAAATATAATTTACTTTGTTGAGTTTAATAATAAATGAGGTCAAGAGCTTTATGTAATAGTGGTTCTTTTAATACCTAAAACATGTTATATAGCTTTTAAATTTTACCATAATATTTATTATCTAATCAAATTTTATGTTGGCAATATACTTTGTTAATTTGAATAGAGAATAATTTTTGTTATATTATTATCAACAATGATTCAATGTATTATCAGCAACATTCATGCAGATGCTTCATGTCTGTAAGTTTTCCTTATATCAACATTATTTTAAAAGCTTTATTGAGTTACAATTCACATACCACATGTCACTCATTTCATGTGTATGATTCAGTGTTTTTTACAATATTCAGAGATATGTGCAACCATCACCAGAATTTTACATTTTCATCACTTTACAAAAAAACTCATACTTTACAAATCACTTCCATAATCCCCTTTCTCCTTATCCTAGGTAACTACTAATGTACTTTTTGTTTCTATAGATTTGCCTATTCTGGATATTTTGCATAAATGGGATCATAAAATATGTGGTCTTCTGTGACTGGCTTCTTTCACTAAGCACACTGTTTTCAAAGGTCCATCCATGTTGTAGCATGCATCAGTACATCATTCCTTTCCATGGCTGAATAATATTCCATTTCATGTATATAACACAATGTTTATCCATTCATCAACTAATGGACATTTAGCTGTTTCTATTTGTTGGCTATTATTAATAATGCTTCTATAAACAACATTGCCTTGGCATTTACTATCTGCTTGTGCACAGGCTAAAGTAAGCCACAGGTGGGAGTTTAGGCTTTCTCATTTCTTTCCTAAGTGGACCCACAGCTCTAGGCCCCCAGGAACTTGTCAGAGCTTTTCAAAACTTACGGACATCTCACTCCCAAAATTTTTCTTTAAAGCTATTGGTTAATACGTTGTTTGGCCTAAAGTGGAATCCATCACTTCAGGCAGCAGTGAGTTTAAAAAATTGCCTGCAATTGTTTCAACACCCCACCTATCATCTGTTCACACTGAATGAGATTAGAGCCACCTTTTTAACTGGGGCCTTCCAGAGAATCATCAGAGTTTAAACAATGACAACTATTTGGGAATGAGGCCTTGAAAGAGCTCCAGCTCCATTCTGTTTCTTCTAGTGACTGCCAAGCTGCATGGGGAATATGGACTATTATTTTTCCCAGGCTACTGCTGAACTTAAGAGTGGGAAATGGGACTAAGGCAAGTTAGAATGCCACAAATCTTGCTGTTCTTATTGAAACTTAACTGTATTTCTTTCTTTCTTTCTTTTTTTCCTGACTGGCAAGGGATTGCAACCCTCGGCATGGTGTCATCCGCACCACGCTCAGCCAGTGACTGCACCCTATATAGGATCCGAACCCACGGCCTGGGCGCTACCAGCACCGCACTCTCCCGAGTGAGCCACAGGGCCGACCCTGAACTGTATTTCTTAAATAAATACTCCTTAGATAACTGCAAGACTTTGGTTATTTTCCAGTGTTTTGTAGACGAATTATAAGTGTCCCTCAATGTGTGCTGGAAGGTGACAATAAAACGCTGTATAGTTTTCATATCAATACTTTTATTTGATCTTCGATATTTTTAAATATGAGATATTCATGGTTTAGAAAACTTGTGACTTTCTTGAGCCATCAATTAATAGCCCTAGGGATTTTACATTAATCTTTAGAAGGTTAGGTTCTGTACTGATTCCCAATGATTTTTTGCCAGTTTATTCATTGACTTTATGGAAGGCCAACTTTTCAAAGTCCTTAAACTAATACCGATACATGCAATATCATGGATGAACTTTGAAAACATTACAGCAAGTGAAGGAAGTTAGACATAAAAGGCTACATATTGTGTAAAAATTCCTTCAGTATGACATGTACAGAATAGGCAAAGCCATAGAGAAACAATGTGGATTAGTGGTTGCCTAGAGCTAGGAGAGATGAGGGAATAGAAGGATGATATGTAAAGGGTACAGTGTTTCTTTCTGAGGTGACAAAAATATTCTAAAATTGATTTTGGTGACAGCTGCACAACTTTGTGAATACAGTAATAACCACTAAATGAAACACCTTAAATGGGAGAATCGTATGGTATGTGAATTATATCTCAATAAAGCTATGTACAAAAAATAATAACAGTGAAAGATTTCAATCCTCCACTCAATAATTTACAGAACAACTAGATGGAAAATCAGCAAGGATATGGAATTGAACATTACTATCAACCAACGAGACATACTAGATAATTTTAAAATTCAACCCAACAACAGCAGAATACACATTCCTCTCGAGTGCACGTGGAACATTCTCCAGGAATCTGCCAAATGTTAGGTCACAAAACAAGTCTTAATACATTTAAAAAAGACTAACATCATGGAAAATATGTTCTTTGACCACAATATCAGAAGGAAATTTAGAAAATTCACAAATGTGTGGAAATTAAACAATACTCTCCTAAATAAACAACGAGTAAAAAGAAAAATCACAGGAAAATTAGAGAATACTTTGAGATAAAAATTAAAGCACAACATATCAAAATTTATACAATGCAGGACTTATGCAGTGCTTAGAGGAAAATTTATACTTGTAAACACCTATATTAAAAATAAGAAAAATCTCAAATCAGTAATGTAAACTCTTACCTTAAGAAAATAGAAAAAGAAGAGCAAACTAAACCAAAAGGAAATATAAGTAAGGAAATAACAAAGATTACAACAGAAACACACAAAATAGGGAATTAAAAAATAATAGAGAAAATTCAACAAAACTTAAAGTTGGTTCTTTATAAAGATCAACAAAATTTGCAAACCTTTATCTAGACCAAGAAAAAACTAGAGAAGACTGAAATTACAAAAATCAGAAATAAAGCAGGGCCATTATTACAAACCTTACAACAGTGAGAAGATTACAAGGAAATATTATGAATTGTATGCCAACAAATTATATAAACTAGATGAAAATGAATTCATTCCTAGAAAGACAGAACTACTGGAACTGACTCAAGAAGAAATATTTTTAAAAGGCTGAATAGGTCTGTAACAAGTGAAGAGATTGAGTTAGTAATCAAATTTGCCACAAAGAAAAGCCCAGGAACAGATGGCTTCACTGGTGAATCCTACCATAAATATGAAGAAGTATTAACACCACCCCTTCATAAACTCTTCCAAAAAACAGGACGGAATATTTCCTGACTCATTTTATGAGGCAAATATTACACTGACACCAAAACCAAATAACGACATAACAATTATCCCTTATGAAAACAGATGCAAAAATCCAGTAGCAAAATGTTTTAGTCTGTTTCTGTTGCTTATAACAGAATACCTGAAACTGGGTGATTTATAAAGAAATGAAGTTTATTTCTTACAATTTGGAGGATGGGAAGTCCAAGGTCCAGGAAACACATCAGGTGAGGGACTTCTTCTTGGTGGTAGCTCTCTACAGTGATGTAGGGTATCACAAGGTGAGAATGGGCTAAGAGTGAAGGAACTTTCTCACTTGCTCCCTTTATAAAGCCATCAGAACCATGCCCATTACTCTATGAATCAATCAGTCCATTCACAAGGGCACAGTCCTCACAATCTAACCAACTTTTAAAGTCCCCACCTTTCAAATCACATAATTGGATTTCCCACCCTCATAACACACTTACAATGGGGGTCAAGTTTCCAATACTTGAACTTTTGGGGGACACATTTAACCCATAGCACAAACCAAATCCAAGAACACATAAAAATGATTATACACCATGATGTATGGGGAGATTTATGCCAGGAATTCATGGTTAATTCAAATATGAAAATCAAACAATGTAATATACCATATTAATAGAATAAAAAACAAAAACCACATGATTGTCTCAATAGATAAAGGAAAATATGATGAAATATGACCAAATCCATCAATACTCTTTCTTAATAAAAACAACAACAAACACTCAACAAATTAGGAATAGAAAGGAACTTCCTCAACTTGATAATGGGTATTTACGAAAAACCCATGGCCATCATCATAAATGATGCAAGACTGAATACTTTCACCTTGATATCTGGAAGAAGGATGTCTGTTCTTATCACTTCAACATTGTACTGGAGATTGTAGCCAGGGAAATTAGAAAAAGAAATGAAAGCTCTCCAGATTGGAGAGGAAGTAAAACAATGTATATTTGCAGATGACATGGTCTCTTATATATAAAATAATGAAAAGTCTGCAAAAACAAACAAACAAAAAACCTATTAGAGCTAATAAACTAGTTCAGCAAAGTTGCAGGATAGATCAATATACAAATATCAATTTTATTTCTATTCATGAGCAATCAACAAATTCAAAATGAAATTTATAAAACAATTCAACTTATAAAAGCATCAGAAAGAACATGAATAAATTTAACATAGAAGTACAAGACTTGTACACTGAAAATTACAAAACTATTGAAAAAAAATAAAAGAAGACCTAAAATGAACAGAAAGATAACCCATATTCATGGTTTGGAAGACAATATTGTTAAGATACAAATGTTCTCCAAACTGATCTACAAATTCAATGTAATTCCTATCAAAATTCCAACTGCCTTTTTGCAGAAATTGAGAAGCTGACCCCAAATTCACATTGAATAGTACCAAAATAATCTTGAAAAACAAGAATAAAGCTGCAGGACTCACACTTTCCAATTTCAAAGCTTACTACATAATTAAAGTTATGATGGATGTGCAGTTCTGCCATTCAGATTCAACATATAGACCAAAGGAATAGTATCAAGAGTCCAAAAATAAACCCATAAATCTATGTTCAATTGATTTTTGTCAAGAGTGTCAAAACAATTCAGCACAGAAAGAATTGTCTTTTTTAACAAATGGTGCTGGGAGAACTGGATATGCACATGCAAAAGAGTGAATTTGCAGCACTATTTCACTTCATATATAAAATTAACTCAAATGTATCAAAGGCCTAAAGTGATAGCTGAAACTATAAAACGCTTTCAAGAAAAATTAGTTGTAAATATTCATGACCATGGATTAGGCAACAGATTCTAGATTTAACTCCTGAAGTGCATGCAATAAAAAAAAAAAAGAAAGAAAGAAAGAAATAGGACTTCACCAAAATGACAACTTCTCCATATTAAAGGATACTATCAAGAAAGTAAAAATACAATACAGAATGGGGGGAGGAAATATTTGCAAATCATATATCTGCTAAGGGTCTAACATCCAAAATATTTAAGAAACTCTTACAAGCTAACAGTAAAATGAGGACTCAATTTTACAAACAGGCAAAGGATATGGGTAGACATTCTCCAAAGATGAAATACAAATGGCCAATGAACACTAGAAAGATGTTCAAACCATCAGGGAAATGCAAATCAAAACCACAATACCACTTTGTATCTGCTAGGATGGCTAAAAGGCAGATCATAGGTGTTGGTGAGAATGTGGAGAAACCATAACTCTCATACACTACTGGTTAGAATGTGAACTGGTGCAGCTACCTTGGAAGAGTCTGACAGTTCCTCCAAAGGTTAAAAATAAAACTACCATATGACCCAGCAATTCCACTGGTAGGTATATCCAAGGGAAATAAAAACATACATCCACAGAAAAACCTGTACATGAATGTTTACAGCAACATTACCCAGAATAGCCAAAAGGTGGATATAATTCAAATGTTCATACAGTGACTAATGGAAAAAAAAATGAGGTATATGCATACAATGGAATATTATTCACCCATAAAAAGGACTGAGATACAGGCTTGTATGAAGCTTGAAAACATTATGCTAAGTGAAAGAAACCAGTTACAAAAGGCCATATATTGTATAATCCCGTTAATAAGAAATAATCCAGAATAGCTGATTGCCAGGTGACCAGAGGCAGGCAGGGTAAATGCTAATAGGTATGCAGTTTCTTTTTGAGATGATGAAAACATTCTGGCATCAGATGGTGGTGATGGTTGCGCAAATTTGAGAGTATACTAAAAACCACTGAATTGTACTTTTTAAAAGGGCGAGTTTTATAATATGTAAATTATATCTCAACTAAAAATTTTTTAAAATTAAAAATACCTAATCCTTCCCAGTCTGGGTATGCAATCAGTTTGTAATAGATTGCAAAAATTATTAATGAAACTTTGGCCTTTCCTGTAAAGAAACAGACCCAAACCAAAACTATGTACTGCTGATTTTCAAGGTAGTTTAAAGTAAAAAATTATTGAAAATATGTTGACAGAAGGCCATTAAGGAATACAAGAAATTACTTAAATTCTAGTTCATATTATGATGTTAGGAACACTATCATTTGACTTTCACAATATTCATAAAGTCAACTTGCACATAAACAATATGCTGAATTATAACTCTTGTGTGAAAAATGAGAACAGAAAGCGTAGTAATGGATAGTTTGAAAATCTTAAACCTCATAATTTTACCTTTCACAATATTCATAAAGTCAACTTGCACATAAACAATATGCTGAATTATAACTCTTGTGTAAAAAATGAGAACAGAAAGCGTAGTAATGGATAGTTTGAAAATCTTAAACCTCATAATTTTACTTCCTGATTTACAAAAATTTAAAAATCTGACAATATTAAGTATTGGAAATAAGAAAATTGACACTCTGAAAAGAATGTAAGAAAAACAGTGGTGACATCATAAAATAATTAGAGATATATATATATAAAATAATTAATTAGAATAATTTACCAAACATGAAGGAATTCTACCACAAACAGGCAGGAAAAGAAAGACTGAATTAATAGTAATCAGTTTTGATAAATTTTATTTTTTTAAAAAAATCATAGAAATCAATAGTTGCTACCAAAATCCTCAAGTTGGTAAAGTTGCAAAATTTCTCAGTAAATGAGCATCTCGAATCTTGACATCTTATATCCAGAGCTGTACTTATAATGTTAGAACCCAAATGGACTATACTAAAGTACTGACTACAGAAAATCTGTCTATAACTATGTAAAATTTGGGTAGTTGCTTTATCAGTAGAGAATTCTAAACTTAATTACTACACTTTTTTTCCTCATATATACAGAATATGTAACTGAGATCTAATTCTGGTTATTCACTAGTTATATTTATTTGAGTTCGTAGCCATTTTTGAAGTAGAATATTTCTAAATTCTGATGTGTATCTTTTCTAGAAGTACTTTCTTTACTATTAGATATTCTTGTATCTTTTAATCATCTAAAAATGTGTATTAAAAAGGATAATTATATACAAACAATGTAACACATCTATACATGTAATAGCAAAAGTATGATATTCATCTTGTAAAAGGTGAGATTTGACATGGCTAAAATTTAGCGATTTTGGAGTAGCTAACTTCTCTACCCAATTGACTACCCTTGCCCAAGCCCCTTTGCTTTATCACATTTTCACAGTTTACTACTCTTTGTCTAATTCAGTATATAAGTAACTGACTCTAGCTGCTTCTTTGGGTCTTCATTTCTTCATGAGGGCTCCTATGCCATGTAAAACTTGTTAAATAAATTTGTATGCTTTTTTTCCCTGTTAATATATACTATGTCAATTTAATTCTCAGAACTACTGGGACCATAAGAGGACAGTGTGAAGATTTTATGACCTTACACTTTCCATATAGTGTTCAGGAGGGAATACACATTAAAGCAACTCATTTGATCATCTACACCATAGTCTCTCTAAAATGCACACAAACCCTGAAGTAACTGAAGGGTTTTTAATACATCCTAATTTTCACTTTATACGACATTAAAGCAACTCATTTGATCATCTACACCATAGTCTCTCTAAAATGCACACAAACCCTGCAGTAACTGAAGGGTTTTTAATACATCCTAATTTTCACTTTATACGTAGTTGAAATCTCTGCTAAAAATGAAAGTTTGGTTAAAATTTTTCACATGGCACTACCAAGTATGGCATCTCAAGAGTTGGAAGATCTATAGTTTGCAAATATTTTCTCCCATTCCATTGGCTGTCTTTCTGCTCTGTTGATTATTTCCTTTGCTTTGCAGAAACTCTTTAGTTTGATATAATCCCATTTATTTTTTCTTCTGTTATATGTGCTTTTGGGGTCCTATTCATAAAGTCTTTGCCCAGTCCTATTACCTGGAGTGTTTCCCCTATGTTTTCCTTTAGTACTTTTATGGTTTCAGATCCAGTATTTAAGACTTTAATCCATTTTAAGTTGATTTTGGTATATGGTAAGAGTTTCATTTTTCTGCATATGGATGTTCAATTTCCCCAGCACCATTTATTGAAGAGGCAGTGTTTTCCCCTATGTATGTTCTTGCTGCCTTTGTCAAAGATCAGTTGGCTGTAAGGATGTGGGTTGATTCCTGGATTTTCTATTCTGTTTCATTAAAGTGTCTGTTTTTCTGCCAGTACCACACTGTTTTATTTACAATAGCTTTGTAATATAATTTGAAGTTAGGTAGTGTTATGCCTTTTGCTTTATTTTTTTTTGCTCAGGATTGCTTTGGCTATTCAGGTTCTTTTGTTGTTCCATATGAATGTTAGGACTGCTTTTTCTATTTCTGTGAAGAATTTCACTGGTATTGTGATGGGATTGCCTTGAATCTGTAGATCACTTTAGGTAGTATGGACATTTTCACGATATTAATTCTTCCCATCCAAAAGCATGGTATGTCTTTCCACTTTTTTGTGTTCTCTTTAATTTCTTTCAGTAGTGTTTTGTAGTTTTCATTGTAGAGATCTTTCACCTCCATGGTTAAATGGATACCTAGGTATTTTATTTTTTTGGTGACTATTGTAAATGGCCTTGCTTTCTTGATTTCTTTTTCTGCTAGTTCGTTATTGGACTATAGAAATGCTATTGACTTTTAGGTGTTGACATTGTATCTTGCAATATTACTGAAATTGTTAATCAGCTCTAAGAGTTTTTTGGTAGAGGCTTTAAATTTTTCTATATATAAGATTAGGCTGTCTGCAAACAAGAACAGTTTGATGTTGTCCTCTCCAATATGGATGCCCTTTATTTCTTTCTCTTGCCTGATTGCTCTGGCTAGTACTTCCAATACTATGTCAAATAGGAGTGGTGAGAGTGGGTGTCTTTTTCTTGTTCTTGTTCTTAAGGGAAAAGCTTTCAGCTTTTCCCCATTCAGGATGATATTGGCAATTGGTTTGTCATAAATGGCTTTTATTGTATTGAGATAATTTCCTTTTATACCTAATTTGCTGAGAATCTTAATCATGAAGCAATGTTGAATTTTGTCAAATGCCTTTTCTGCATCAATTGAGATAATCATATGGTTTTTGTCCTTGGTTTTATTGATGTGGTGTATCACATTCTTTGACTTGTGCATGCTGAAGCAACCCTGCATCCCTGGGATGAATCCCACTTGATCATGGTGTATAATATTTTTAATATGTTGCTGTAATCTGATTGCTAGTATTTTGTTGAGGGTTTTTGCATCTATGTTCATCAAGGATATCAGCCTGTAGTTTTTTTGTTGTTGTTGTTGTATCTTTATCTGATTTTGGTATCAGGGTGATGTGGGCATACATCTGACAAGGGATTAATATCCAGAATATACAAAGAACTCAAACAACTATACAGTTAAAAACCAAATAATTCAATTAAACAATGGGCAAAAGAGATGAACAGACATTTTTCAAAGGAAGACATACAAATGGCCAACAGGTACATGAAAAAATGCTCAGCAACACTAGTCATCAGAGAAATGCACATCAAGACCACATTGAGATATCATCTCACCCAAGTTAGACTTTCCATATTAAAAAGACCAAGAATAACAAGTGCTGTCAAGGATGCAGGAAAAGGGGAACTCTGTTCACACTGTTGTCGGGACTGTAAATTAGCACAGATATTATGAAAAACAATATGGAGGTTTCTCAAACAACTACAGATAGAACTACTGTGTGATTCAGCAATTCCACTACTGCATATATATTCCTAAGGAATGCAAATCATCATCTTGAAGGGATACCTGCACTCCCACATTCATTGCAGCTCTATTTATAATAGCCAAAATATGGAACCAACCTAAGTGTCTATCGACAGATGACTGGATAAGTAAAATATGGTATATATACACAATGGAATACTACTAAACCATAAAAAGAATGAAACTCTGCCATTTTCCACAACATGGATGAGTCTGGAGAAAATTATGTTAAGTGAAATAAGCCAAACAAAGAAACAAATACCACATGGCCGCCAAGACGGAAGAAAGGGAGGGAGAAATGGAGGGAAGGAAAAAGGAAGGAATCAAGGAAAGAAAGAAGGACCACAATAATATGTTGAACTTTCAGAAGGAAAGAACAAACCTAAGGATACTAGAGATGCTGGGGATGGAGGGAGGGAGGCAGGAGGTTTGAGAAGTACGTTAGGTAAAGGGAATAAAGAAATATCACAATTTGTAAGAATGAATACATTAATAATAAATTAAAAATTTAAATAATTTTTAAAAAAGAGTTGTAAGAAAGGGAATTAGAACTGGTTGTTGAGAAAGAAAAAAAAAAAGTAAGTCCTATACAGATTTTTAATTGAATCCCTAGTGTACTATTTTCCTTTTTTTCCCTCATAGTTTATACTATTTAAGGAAGTCCAAAGCAAGGGACTATGTCTCTACTTTTCCACCTCCCAATGAAGAAAAGTCTTGTCCCAAAGAGAACGAAGAAAATGGTTTTTATAACAATTATGATCTTTTTATAAAATCTGCCTCTGTCAATATCAGAATCTACTCTTTACTAGCCATGAAAAGCCAATGGTCTAGAATACTATTTAAGAGAAAAGTGAAGAGAGTTCAAATGTTTTTGATAATAAGGTTGACAGAATAGGATTTTCTTTCTTTTTAAAAATGTTCATGTCATTTTGCTATTTGCACAAAAAAACTTATGAATACATACAGTTTATAACACCATAGTGAGATATGAGACAAATATCATTTTACTGGAGAAGGAAGGAAGTAAGGGTGGGAGAGCAAAGAAGAATGGGAGGAAAGGAGACAGACACAAAGAAAATTAGAAAAAGAGAAAGAAAAGAAAATTTCAGCCAGTAAAATAAATATGGGTTCATCAAATCATTTTGGGAAATCTAGTTCCCAGACAGTGGTTATGATATCGGCATCAGTGTCTACACTCTTAGAGCTCAGCTGCATCTGGTGTTCTACTCCAAATTTCCAAGGCCCAAGCCCGTGAAATCCTCAAACTTTCAGTGTAAGTTTTGAATTTAGGTATGTTTTGGTATAAGGCTACTCTGGGAAGTGAAATTAGAATACAATTCTTATTAGCATAACTGGTATAACACTAATCTTTTACAATTAAAATATGTGGAATATACTAAAAAGCATATGTACTTCACAGGGCCTGGTTTTCCAAAGTCTTGCAGTTTCAAATATTGACCTTGCGGAGGACTGGAAATTTTCCTCAGGCTATAAGTCTCTGGTGTAAGACAAAGATTTGTGGCACAGCAAGGTTGCTGGCTCAAGGACAGACAAGTTACTGATTGTTATGTAAAGATACTGAGAAATTGCTATAAGAAGGAATGTTTGCAAAGATCAAGCTTGTGTTGATAAGATCACTTAATTGTCTACTAGAATGTCATCTGGCTTGTTTCACTGAAAGTTACCAGCCTATACTGTTAAACTATAACCCCACTGATGTCTGTTCCTGTAACTTCCTGGTCTGGAAAATAAATGCAGGAAGAGAACCCCAATTCAGTGTTAATTTCCCGAGGAAGGGATCCCTTTTGCTTGAGGGTTCCAGGGAAATTAACTGCTTCAGGGCTTCTCACTGCTCAGAAGAGACGGGCTTTGAGTAATCCTTTGTGTCTCCATCACCTAGGAGAAGTGGGGTGACAAATCTGTGGGGGGCGAAGCAACACAAAGCAACAAAAATATTCCTAAGTATTGTTTGAATCAAAGCATTAGATATTAGAATTAGAGAATTTAAGTATAATAAAAACTTATGTGGCAGTAATTTAAAAATTATTTTCTAATATGGTGAAATAAATTTTTCGTGCAAAAGAATACATTTCCAACAAATCATTCCTTACACAAATACCTTTAGGAAAGGAGACATAAGAAACAAACAATCTTTTCTTTTTCATTTCCTTTAAGAGTAACTTATGATTACCAGGTGTAAGGTATAATATGTCTAAAAATTGTCTCAGAAAATTCAATAAGTAAAAGGACCAAAGAACCACTGCTATGTTACTGAAACACATTAAAATAAATATTTATATTAAAATCACATTTTATACTAGTAATTGCAAGGAGGAACTGAATAATATGAGAGTTTAATCATAAATACAAAGCTTTAGACACGAGCAAATGGACAACATAAATGCATTTATGAAGCTGGCTTTTAAAAACTAAAATATAACACAATACAGAACATATAAAAATGATAAAAAGAAGCAAAAACTTAAGTGGAAAAGGTGTGCTAATAAAGTGTTTGTCTTTTTGATTTGGAGTTCCCTCCCTCATGTAGATTGCCTCTTAATATGGACTTTATTAAATAAGTGTAGTAATTAAACTATTTACATTAGTTAACAGTGCATGGAATTTTTTAAAACTCATAGATGTTTCTAACACAAATATGCACTAAAGAACACATGTGAAATAAAATATCCACTTTTATAATACAGTCTGTTATAATTCAATCTTAAAGTTACCTTTATCGTCTGTCTGCTTGTCTGAAATCGTTGATCAGATACTTGCTGTTGATGGAGAAGCTTTTCATTGACTTCTTTATATTCTTTAACAGCCAATTCTGCTGCTTTTTTGGCATTCTGAAGTATACTGTTTTGTTGTTGCAAGGAAATAATCCGTTCTCGTAATAAAACGATATTGCTACTTGATTTCTGGGCAGTTATATTTTTGCACTTTTCTCTGTTGACTATGTAAAAATAATGTTGTTCATAATATTTAAAAAATCAGGTTAAATCACAAAAAACACATTGTAAATTTCATATGCATTCTTACCTTTGGTAGAAACTGCTGTATGCGAACTCTTTTGCGTATTACCACTCTTCTGAAAAGTTGTTTTTTTGGTATTCTTGTAATGAAAATAATTTGAAAATTTCATAAAAATTGGATCACTATTCAATAACAATGTCAAGTGAACCAATATAACAAGAAAAATCTCTTTACTTAAAAATATATTTATTTATGCAGAGTTAAAAAAGCTCTAGACAATAAAATTCTATAATTGATAACCAAAAAGTAACAAATGAACTTAACATATGCACTAAAGTTGAACAAGCAGGTAGAAGATACAGACACAAAATCAACTCCAAAGTAGAATATAGTTACAGACTGAGCTCCTTGTTCTACTCTATCCCACTTCTCACTATTGCACTTCACTAGAAAAAAAAAAAGTAGAAATTTAACCTAGAGTCAGTTTAAAAAACAGAAATAAAAGTAAAATATGCATATGTAATAAATTATTCTCTGGGAATCTAGGTCCTTTTCTCAAATACTTTTGCCTATTGCATGTAGACAAATGGAGCTAATAACAAATGAAGCTAATAACCTTCTGACAAATGAAGCAAAAATAATGTTGTTGATATCATAACTTTCCTTGAAGCTGTCTGTATGTTTTCCTCATGACATTCCAATACACTGAGGCTAAATAAAATGAAGCCATATTAACTTTTCTTCCAAAATATTTCACCAATTTAAAAATCCTTTCAAAAAGAAAAACTGTAAATAGAAATATGTTTCAAAAATATTATAAATCCCAGTAATAAAATATGTGGTCTTGTTTAAGAATTTATTGGCTGAGCAACAGGAATATGTTTAATCTGAAAATTATTTTTTAAAAAAAGAACTTTTTCAAAGATCCCAATTCAGGAACAAATAAATAATTATAGTAAAAAGCAGATTCATAATCAAGATGGCGGAATAGACGGTCCCCAGCATCACTTTCTCCCACAAATCAACCAATTTACAACTATAAAAATGTAATAACAGCCAAGCTGGGACCACTGGAGCTCAGAGGAAGAGAAGGAGAGACCTACGGAGTTCATGAAGGGGGAGAAGCCACGATGAGAGAAAGAAAAAACTGCTTGGAGCATTTCAGGTCACGGCCACTTTAAGGCTGGAACTGCTGAGTGCATGGAGCAGGAGCTGGCAGAAGTCACAGCTGTGCCCTTCAGATGGAGTTACTTGGAGGTAGCAGGAGAGAAGAGGACCTTGGTGGCCCCCAGGACAGCAAGACCACTAATAGGGCTCACATGGACCCACACAGGTGCGAGGAACCAGACCAGCTGAAAAAAGAGAGCCATTCAGAGGCCAGTGAGTCATTGCAAGGGACTGGCACAGGGCCCGTCCGACGGGAAGTGTTTGGAGCACAGGCGATGGGGGGAGACGGCCCACTGGGAGAATACTAGGACACAACAAGGACAGCTGACCTGCCCCCAATCAGTGCAGGACCATTCAGAGGAGACTGGTCGGGAATGCAGAATTGCATGGGGTGCAATTTGATGAAAAGATTCAGGCCCAGATCAGAGTTTCTACACAACCCAGGTCACCCTGTCTCTGGAGAGCCGCAAGTACCTATAAGGTTAGCTATTAAAACCTGAGCTGCACAAAAAGTCTTCCCTAGGGAAACAGCAGCAAAGCAGCATTTAGCTCAACCACACAGCTCAAGTACTGGTTCCCACAGGAAGTTCCCCCATTTTAGAAGTAAGCAAAGGACAAAAAATTAGTTCTGGCCCAGGCACACAACAGGGCCCACCAGGGGACCAGAGGCTTGGAGCCAGGGATTGGACCACCTGCCCACAACCACACACACTGCCAGTGCCTTGGGGACCACCCAGGGGCCCAGCGTATGGAGTCAGGGACCCGACACCCTCCGCCAGCACCTTGGGTTCCCACCTGGGGACCCAGGGCATGGAGCTGAGGATCAGACCCCACTCCCCACAACCAGGCACACCACTAGCGCCAAGGAGCATACCAAAAACATCACCTCCATGTGGACGACCCACCACAGCTGTCACAGCTGCTGCAAAAGTGGCTAGACAGCACAACTGCCATACAGATGACCTGCCAGCAACTGGAGTGCATTGACACAAAGAGAGTCACCAGAAGAGACCAAAGAAAAGAATAGGATGTCTTTCTCCACAAAGCCCATTCCAGAGTGACAGAAGAAGCATCTGCTCTATGATAATATTTGGGGACCTGAACACAGCTTTCAGAGTTGGACAGATCATCTAGGCAACAAATCAACAGAGTAACCATTATTATTTCAAAGGGAAAGAAGAAGTCTAGGGTTATCAGTGGTGGGAGGGGGGGTAGGGAGAGATTGGACAAGGGGCATAAAGAAGAAGTACAATTTGTAACAATATACATCCTAGTAATATTGATTTGATCAATATATGTCAACATTGAATCCCAAAATATGTATAATCAATTATGATTCAATACAACCCCCCCCCCAAAAAAACACCCCTCAGGCCCAGACACCAAGTTTCCACACAATCCACGTGTACCAGACCTCAAAAGACCCGGAAATGCTTACAAGGTCAACAATTAAAACCTGAGCTGCACAAATATCCTTCCCCAAGGAATCAGCTGCAAAGCAGCAATTTAGCTCAATCACAGGGCTCAAGGGCTGGTCCCCACAGGAAGTTTCCCCAGTTTAGAACTAAGCAAAGGACAACAAACTTGTTCCAGTACAGAGTTTAAGTAGTGGGGGCAGCTAATAATCCAACACAGAACTGAAAGAAAACACAAAACACCCACAGATCGGAGACAATGTTCTGACATTAACAAGTCACCAACAAAGAACACCTATAAAACCTAGAAGGACTGGAAGCTCCCAGCTCCCAAGCTGGGGATGGGGAGGGCCAAGGGCCTCAGCCATGACCACCTGAGTGGCCATATCCAGTCCAGCAACATACACTGAGCCGCCACCGGAAGCACCCCGGGCTCCTGAGCCGGGGCAGTGGGAGGCCGAGGGCCTCAGCCACACTCCCCCGATATTTGCATCCAGGCCAGTGATGACCACCAGGCCACCATTTGAAGTGCCCTGCGCTCCCAAGCTGGGGTGGTGGGGGTCCAAGGGCCTCAGCCACACCCCTGTGACATCCACGTCCAGTCCAGCAATGACCACAGAGCCACTGCTAGAAGCATCGAGGGCTCCCCTGCTGGAATGAGGGGGGTGCCATGGGCCTCGACAACATATTCTCCTCCTCCCACCATATTCCCCTCCCCTTTCCCCTCTCTCCCCTTGCAACTGCTCCACAACAACATCTTTGAATGTAAAAATAAATAAATAAATTCAATAATAAAAACAAACATAAAAAAATAAATTTGACCCACCGTTACTTTGACAATGAGCCACATATTTTATGTTGATAGATACATAAACTATGCTGTAGTATACATAAGGCATGGACCTAAGGTAATAAAAATGTTTTAATAACACATATACCAGAAACTTGTATCTAAAGGTTTTCATTTAATCTAATTAGTTTCAGAGATTACAAAATCCTAACAATGTTTCATTTCTCACAATATTTTTGAAATACCTCATCTGAACTTATTTTCAAAATCAGAAGGAGGTATATTTTTAAAATATTTCACTGCTTAATTAAAATTCAATTAGTATTTAAGTGTCAGTCACATACTGAGCACTGTAAAAAAATCCAAAACAAAACTACCAATTAAATTACCAATATTTGTCACCAGACTTGGTATCAAATTAACTGGACCAACCATAAAAAAGAATTGGGCTTCCATTTACAGTACAATAACTGATTAGAAATTCATAAAAATTCTCATACTATGAAACAAACACCTATTTTTTTTAACATGGCAAAACATCAAGGGAAATTCTCAGAGGCCAAAAATGAAGTGAAGCAGGAATCCACAGACAAATGAGTAACCAACAAAGTTGCCAGCAAAATGTAGGACAACTGAAAACCCTTGTGGTCTTAAAATTCCATTTAAATAGAAACACAAAATACAGAAGGCAAGAAGGAAAATCTAGCCTCCAACCCAAGATGGGAAATTTGGGGTTACAAAACTAGGATGCTGTGTATATCAACAGTTTGTTTCTTTTTATTGATGAGTAGTATTCGTGGTATGAATGTACCACAACTGAACAGTTCAGCTACTGAAGGAAATTTTGGTTGTTCCCAGTTTTCAGCTATTACAAATAAAACTGCTATAACCACTCACGTATACAGTTTTGTTAACATAATTTTTCATTTCTTTGGGATAAGTGTCCAAGAGTATAATAGCTGGGTTGTATGTTAAGTTCAAGGTATGAGAAATCCAGTTTCTCTGCATCCTTACCAGTATTTGGCATTGTCACTATTTTTTATTTTGGCTGTTTCACTAGAGGTGTATCTCATTATGGTCTTAATCTGATAATGGTTGATGATGCTGAACATCTTTACAATGTGCTAATTACCAAAAAGGATATATAGATGGCTAAAATCTCTGCATGGCTTTTGCCTATTTTCTAACTGGAAAGTTTGATTTTTTTTACTGTTGAGTTTTGAGAGTTGTTCATATATTCAAGATGCGAGTCCTTTTGTCAGATATGTGGTTTGTAAGTATTCCTCTTACTCTGTGGCTTGTCTTTTCATCCTCTAAGTAGGGTCTTTGGCAAAACAAAAGTTAATAATTTTTTTTTCCTTTTTTGTCTTTTTTTACTGACCGGTAACGGGATTGCAACCCTCGGTGTTGCGCCCGCACCGGGGACCGGCAACGGGATCGCAACCCTCGGTGTTGCACCCGCACCATGCTCAGCCAGCGAGCGGGAACCGGTCTCCACATGGGATCCGAACTCTCGGCGGGAGCGCTCCCAAGCGGCGCACTTCTCCAGTGCGCCACCA
>NW_007731606.1:59040-63152 GCF_000696425.1 Galeopterus variegatus | reverse complement strand
CCCACGCGGGCCCGCGGGGCGGGAACCGGTCTCCACATGGGATCCGAACTCTCGGCGGGAGCGCTCCCAAGCGGCGCACTTCTCCAGTGCGCCACCGGGCCGGCCCCAAAGTTAATAATTTTGATGAAGTCTAACTTATTAATGTTTTCTTTTATGCTTTTGGTATCATGTCTAAAAACTCTTCACCATGCCCTAGGGCCCAAAGATATTTTCTTATATTTCTTTCTAAAGATTTATAATTTAATGTGTTAATTTTTGCATAAGGTGTGAGGTTCAGGCATAGGAATATACAATTACTCTTGCACCATTTGTTGAAAGACTATCATTTCTTTACTAAATTGTTTTAGCACCTTTGTCAAAAACCAGTGCTCATACTTGTGTGCATACATTTCTACATTCTCTATCCTAGTATATGAATAATAAAGCTTTTCTCCTCTCTTGGTGGGTGTGTGCTGTCATCAGTCTTGACATCTGAACCAATTATGGTTGATGCCACCCTCTATGGGGCAAACACCAAACAGTTATTTTATTTTTTGGTTCTAAAATTCCCATTTGGACCCTTTTTTTGTATCTTCTATTTCTTTGCTGAAAGTTTCTATTTCTTATTGAGATGTTCTGTTTTTTTCATTTATTTCAAGCCTCTCCATAATTGCTTGTTGAAGCATTTTTATGACAAGTGCTTTAAAATGCTTGTCATGTAATTCCAACATCTGTCATCTTGCCATTGGCTTCTGTTACCTGTCTTTTCTCATTCAAGTTGAGATTTTCCTGGTTCTTGGTCTGATGACTGATTTTTAATTGTATCCTGGACATTTTGGTTATTATGTTTTTGGATCTTAGGCCTGCTGTGATATCACACTGATGGGGCAAGGGGTGCACCATCTAATTACTGACAGTTGTGAATGGAAATCCAGTCTCTGTTGACAACTCTGGCTGGGGAGGGGCACCTCACTACTGCTTGGTGGGGGTGAAAGTTCAGGCTCCCCAATAGGACTCTGCTGATACCATCACGGCTAGGAGATGAAGGGGGCCTTGTTAGTGTTCCCCGCATGGCTTCTACCAACACCATGGGGAGGGGTTTAGGGTTTTGTTAGGTATGGGAGATAATGACAGTCCCTATCTCTGCACTTAGCCTCTGAAATCACCCTGCTTGGAGGGGAAAGTGGCACCTCTTTATTGCTGGATGAAGATGGATGTGCAGGATCCCTCTCTGGTCAACAATGACATGCAGAGGAGGAAGTCATTACAGCTCCCTATCTCTGCACTTAGCCTCTGAAATCACCCTGCTTGGAGGGGAAAGTGGCACCTCTTTACTGCTGGATGAAGATGGATGTGCAGGATCCCTCTCTGGTCAACAATGACATGCAGAGGAGGAAGTCATTACAGCTCCCCACTTGGTCTTCTAGGACATCACAATGATGGGAGGAGGAGGGGTGAGGGGTGTCTCCTTATAGCTAGGTGAGAGTCAAAGTCTAGGTTCCCACTAGGTCTTTACCGATGCAGGCAGAGATGGGGTTGCAATTTTTTCCCATGTTGTTTGGCTGCAGTAGAGCACTTACTATGTAAAGTTTTCTGTCTTGCTAGGCTTGCTTTTTCCTGGTCCCTCAGCTAGGAAGAGCAGGGTTTTATTGGAAGCTTTTATCATCTAACCTATTGGGGTTTCCAGATTGCAGGTTTCTTTGGCATCCAGGCCAAGATATAAGAAGCAAAATGAAAACCCAGAGACCACACCACTATGTTGTTCCTTGAGTCATGAAGTTCCTAGGTGGTCTGCCACCTTCTCTCCACCTCTCAGAATCTTCCTACTGTTTTATATTAATTTATAATAATATAGTCACTATCAAAATACCAAAAAGATTTTTTGATGAACTTAAGCTGATTTAAAATTCATTTTGAAAAGTAAAGGACCAAGAGTAATAAAGATACTCTTGAAGTACCACAGGTGGGGAATTGTTCTATTAGCCATCAAGACTACTATGCAGGGACAGTAATGAGACAGCATGATACAGATAAATATACTGATGAACAGAAGAAAAGGTCTAGAGACATATCCACAGGTGTATGCACATCTGATTTACAACGAAGTGAAAATGTTGAACACAGTGGACAGAAAATTCACAACAAAGGTAGCACCATTGAGTACAGTGAGAAAAAATGTGAAAATCCATGTCTTACATTACTTGCAAAAAGCAATGCTAGACATTGATGTGAAAATGAAAACAGTAAATCAGAAAATATATATTTAAAAGAAACATAGAAGGTAGTATAGGAATATACCTAAGTTGAGGTAGAGAAATAATTATTATACAGAATACAAAAAGTGCTATTCATAAAGAAAAAATTCATAAATTTGACCACATTGGAATTAAGATATGTCCTTCAAAAGACTCTATTACGAAGAGTAAAAAGGCATGCCATGGAGTAGGAAAAAATATCTACAATGTATATAACCAACAAAAGGTTCACATGTAACATATTTAAGAACCCCTACAAATCAATAAGAAAAACATAGACAGCTCATTTGTAAAATGGGCAGAGACTTGAAGAGGCCTTTTTTTTTAATCATCCCTAATCTGAAATTGAAGAGGCAATTTGCTAAAGAATTCCAAATGGCCAATAATCACAAGAAAATACTTATTAGTAATTACAGAAATTTAAACTCACAATTATATACCTCAAAATACATACAAAAGTGGATGAAATGAGAAAGAATAACATACCAATAAAGAGCAGCAATAAATTTCCATAGTCTCTTGGTGGGCGCAACACTTTGGAAAATAGCGTTATCAACTAAAATCTTAGAAATACATAACCTATGATGCAGTAATTCCACTCCTAGGTTTTTAATATAGAAATGTTCACACTTATGCAACAGAAGACATGTATAAGAATATTCGCTGCAGCATTATTTGCAACCCAAATTTCAACAATAGAATGGACAAATTGTAGTATATTCAAACAATGAATATACTCATATGTATATCTACAACAAAAATGAATGGACTTTGCATCATACTGAACAAAAGAGGCCATATACAAAAGACATACTGTATAGATTCCATAAAATTCAAAAACAGGCAAAATTAACCATGACACTAAAGGAGGTAAAATTATAAAGAATAAAAGAAAAGTGACTAAACTAAAGTCAGGAAAATGGTACCTTTGGGGTTAGTGAGAGATTCTAATTTTTACAAACACAGTTGCTACAATTGGGCCATATTTATTTTCTGACTTCCAACAATATGTGCATATCTAATCAAAGTAGTTAATATTGGAAGGGATGGTAGATGATAGATGGAAGGATGGACGGATAGATAGATGGATGGACAGCGCAGGAAGCCTGTGTCACTCTGTCCCTCGATATCCTTTACTCAACTAGGGTTTGCGGTCGGGACTGTCCCTCGGGAGCCGGGAGGCACTTGGCGGCTTTAACGCCCGGTCGCCGGGTCCCGGAAGGGCCCTCAGTGGATTGGGTGGTTCCTGCTCATATTGAGGGTGGATCCTTTCCCCCTAGTCCACTCAGGCTCTCCTCCTGATCTCTTCTGGAAGCACCCTCATGGGAACACCCAGAAAGATTGCTTTGCCTGGTTTCTGGAAAGGGGCATATGGGAACTGAGTACTCAGGAAGGTTCCTGAAGAGCATGTGGCTGCTACATCATGAGCAGCTTCTCTGGTGTCCAACTACTACCACACATACAGCTCCTCCAGTACCCAGCTCCTGCAGCAATGCCCCCAATCTCCGCCCCCGTCAGATTCTAGAGGATTAAGATGGCGACGGGTCTGGAGCGGCCGTGCCAGGAGACAGCGCAATCCTGAGAGCTGTGAGCTGTGATACCAGAGTATTAACTGCATTTCCAAGAGCAACAAAAGGCGAATAATTCTTTCAACAACGATCCTACATCGACAAATAAGCAGCAGCAGGTTCGAGGTTTTGGGGCCGACACAGAAAACGACTCCTGAGAGCACCCAAGCCCGGCTGTGGGAACAAACGGGCAGCCCAGACAACAAAGGCAAAGAAAGACAGCAAAAAACTGCGCAGAAACAGGGTGATATGCACCGGACCGGCCCAACTCTGCGAGCTCTGTGAGTCACCCCCAGCCCAGCCCCACTTG
>NW_007731606.1:45207-54941 GCF_000696425.1 Galeopterus variegatus | reverse complement strand
ACAATAACTAACTACATTGTATATTGACAAAATAAAAATAAAAAATAAAAATAAATAAAAATAAAATGGGCTACAAAGTTAAAAAAAAAAAGTAGTTCATAAATAACTAACTACATTGTATATTGACAAAATAAAAATAAAAAATAAAAAAAATAAAAAATAAAATGGGCTACAAAGTTAAAAAAAAAAAGTAGTTCATATTGTACTCTGTTATATAAAAGGAGTTATAAGTTACTTTTATGTACAAACTCATTAAACTGACATAAAAGATTACAACTAAAGAAAATTCCCAACCAAATAACATATGGCAAAGTAGTTGATTTCTGGTTGGTCCCAGTGCAATGGTGTTTGTAAGTAAATGATCACAACCAGTTACAGATTTTTGTGTTCCTTCTCCCTAGCCTTAAAAAAAAAAAATAGGTGATTTCTATAAAATCTATATATTTATCAATCAATTAATCATCAGCTATTCAGCATATAATTCTTGGTCTGAAATTTAATCTGGTAGTACCTAAAATAGACCTTTGAAATCCTTAAACTTTTCCCTCCAAAGTTCTGGCTAGATCTCAAAAATCAAACTTTTTTTGAATTTGGTTTTAAAAGAATCCTATAGGTTAATTCAAAGACAACCTAATTTTTATAACAAAATTAAATTATCTTTCCTCAATTTTTCACTGATTTATGCTGAATAGGTAAACCTTTGGTGCCATGATGTATCAGTGGTAGGAATTATTGAATAAGTTGTACTGGAACATTAATGTTTCAAGATTTAAAATACATTTGAGAATTAGGTAGAAATCACTAATTTAAAGATTTAGTTATACTAAACAACTTTATTATCACAAAGGCTAATATAAATGCAGAAGTTTCTTCTCTTCATGTACCTGAAAACAATAATGAGCTTATTACCAACCTTTATTTTTTTGATGAGATATAAACACATTAAGATTTATGTTTATAAGAATAGTATTTATTTCTATTTTCATCAATGCAAAAAATACTGTAATAAACTGGTATTTAAACATTACTAAAAAGTGAATGTTTTCTTCTGTATACTTCAAAGAAGACTTAACTTTTAAGGATTCAAATTAAAGCACTGGCAACCTTTACTGATTTAAGTTATAAGCCCATAAGATAAAATTAGTAACATAGTTTACAACTAAGCAAATGTGTGTCAGTTTACCTTTGGGGTTTTGCCATCTGTATCTGAATATATTTGGACTATTTCTTTTCCTTGTGCTTGGCTGTCTTCTGTTTGATCACTTTCTTTCTGGTCTCTTCTGTCTTCTGTAGGACTTATTTTCTCAGATGTTTCTACAATAACTGTTCCCAAATTTTGAGAGGTCTGTGTTTCAGAATCACTGCTTTTGGAGAAAAGCAGAGACAAAAATATCCAAGAATAGGAGTTGTTACGTGCACTTCTTTTAAGGTCAAGACCAAATACTATTATAGAACAGATTTACATATAGCTGTAAGTTTAATTTAGGCATTTAGTGGTTCTCAATTTAAAAAGAGAAAAATTAGTTTAAAAATATTTTACAAAATTATAGAATCTCAACAAGAAAATAGATTAGTCTATAGTATTTCTACCAAGCATTAACTCAGGAAACACATGCTTTAACATTTCCAGGGTTGGAACATATGCTATGTTCTGAGCCAAACCAGAAAGGTTTAATATTTCTAAAGAAAGTTTTTCCTTCGTCTGGGACAAAATTTGAATCTCTGAGGCTTTCACCCATTGATTCTAGTTCCATCCCTTATGTCTATTCATCATTCAGTAAAATACTTGTTAAGCACTAACTATGGGCAAGACACTTTCCTGGGCATGAAAGATAAAGCAGTAAGTGAATAAAGTAGAAAAACAATCTCTGCCCTCATGTAACCTTTATCTTAGTAAGGGTGGGAGGACAGAAAACAAGTAAGAAGAATAAGACCCAAGGGAGCTAATGGTGCAGAGGAAATCCAAAGGCAGCCCGATGAATTCCTCTACGCTCTTGGAGGCAGCATTTTGTTCTATGTAGGACTTCAACTGATTGAATGAGGACTATCTCCATTGTGACGGCAATGTGCTTTACCAAAAACTCACTGATTTAAATGTTAATCACATCCAAAACCATCCTCCAAGATGACAAATAAAATTAACTATCACAGGAGGCTACTGTCCCTGTAACACTCAACTTGGTTTCTTTTCACAGCAGCATCTCTTCAGTGTGGGGCTTGGTTTGGTAAGGAAGTTTTTGTCTTTTTGTATAGACAGTTCATAGGAGAAACCCTGTTTCAGAATGCCAGACATTATAATGGTTCCCTGACATTTACTTACAAACTAGATCCTATAGACTCTCCTCCTAGTTTCAGTTGCTACTCAGATTGGCCTGCTGCATTTCCTGGTGATTGTCTGTTTAGAGAATTCATATTTTTCTGTTTCCAGGCCATCAAACACCAATTTTCTCTCTCCTGATATCATGGGGATCTTGTAGCTGCTAGTGGTTGTCCCCACCTGTTCATGTCAACTAATTCTATTGTAGATATTATCCTTGACTTTTTGGTTATGCCCTCCAAGTCATTTATTTTGATGGGGGATTTGTGGGATAAATCTGTCACTGCTGCAGCAGCTTCCCAGCAGTACCAGCTTTTTAAATGGAAAAGAACTGTCAACAGAAAGGGCATGTGCTTAGGTGTCTATAATGTGTTTCTCGTTGCTCTTGTCAGAGGCTCCACATACCACCTCTGTCTGCTACAGACATATTCAGAATCTTTGCTTTGCTGAGCCATCCACTCAAGCTATCCTGTGCTCAGCATTGCCCGTTATCTATTGGGTTGTCTTTCAATATAACAATATATAGGTAACCTTTAAATATTCTGGATATTAGTCCTTTACCTTCTTTACATGCTGTAAATACGAGTACCTTCTTCAAGTTAGTCATCTGACTTTTAACTGTTTTTATATTGTCTTTTGTCATAGACGCTTAAAGTCTTGTTAATTTTTTTCATATGTGGCTCTGTATTTTCATGTCTTGCTTAAGTATGCTTCCTAGAGATCCTCCAAGATTATAAAAAAGTAATCTTGTAATTTCTCACAATACTTTTATAATTTTCACTCTGTCATGAAATCTCTAATCTATATGGACTGTATTAGGTAGTCAGACAGGCAATGAATATTGTTGAATGATTAAATAAATGAATTTATTCACTTCACAGTCTGTTATGCATTTCATCTTGTCCTCCATCAAAAACCTAACGAAATGAAAGAAACTCTGCTATTGTACTTTACCCTAAAATAGTGTGTCAAGAGATTAACTGTATACAAAATTCTATGAATCCAAATCTAGAGTAATCTATAAAAAAGGAATGAAAACCTAAACAGAATTATTATTTTGAGAAAGCATAGATACACCTATTTTTGACAAATTTATGGAGAACACTGCAGAACTAGGATTTCAAGGAGGGTCAAATGAACAAATAGGTCATTAAAAAAATAAAAGTATAAAATTTTCCAAGATTAAAAATCTTTGCAATCAAAAAACTAATGGTTCCATTAACTCCACTGAAGAACTCTGGGTAGAATTAAAATCATCTTGAGAAATAAATTGTTTTAGCTTACCCAAGTTTACATCTCTTTAAGAGATGTTCATGGGACATTCATTTACAGAATCTACAAATGGCAACATAATGTAGGCCTAAAAAGGACCTATACTGGCAATCTGTGGAAGGCAAATCTTTGTTATCTAAGACTGTCCAATTTCATTGTAACATTTTTAGAATCCTTGACCATCATTGAGAGTAAATGAATTAATGAAGAAAGAAATGCACACACTTCGCACACACAAATATCTTAGGCGTAGGGTGGGAGGAAGAGTTTGGAACTACAAATAAAATGATTCATTGTAATAACAGTAGCAAACACTTACATAGGACCTAACATATTTTAGGCTCTATTTTAATGTATTATCTAATTTATTTTTCACGTGTCTATGAATATGGTCCTATCACTGTGCCTATTTTATGGATGATGAAACTTGAGACACACATAGGTCAAATAACCCACCTATGTTCACACAGCTGGAGGATGTTAAAGTCAGGAATTGAACAAAGGCAGTGTGGCCACAGAGTCCATGTTCCTAACCCTCAAGATGCACTCTAAATAATGGTACAGTTGCATTAGGGCAGGGGAAAAAAATCCTTTCCTTTACTTACCTTATGTTCTCAGCTGGGACTCTGTAACAAAAGGCTGATTTAACAAGAGAAAAGACACAAATTTGCTTAATGTAAGTTTTACATAACACAGGAGTCTTCCTAAGGAAATAAAGACCTGAGTGTTTTTAATACTAGGTTTGATGAAGAGTGGAAACAGAATTTTGAATCAGGTCTGTATCTCACTTCCGTAATAACTTCGTATAGCATAGAAAGTCATGAAAAAATGTGATAGGACAAAAGGGTCTGGAGCTAAATGTAGTAAACTGGGGGACACTTAGCAAGGACTACTCATTCAGATTGTCTTAGAGTTCCTCTGTCTTTGAAGATAAGGATCCCTTTCCTCCAGTACCTACTTCAGCGGTGGTCAGAGAATTCTTCCAGCACCTGCCAATTCTCAAATTTCCTCAGCTATTATTTCCTGAGGTACCGAGTCCTAAACACTATCAGTTGGAATCATCTGTTTTTACAAAAAGTGGTGCTGCAAGTGAAAATACTGCTTTATAAGTGAAAACAAAAGAGAGATAGAAAGGGCTTTAGGACTTAGGTTGAAAACTTTAAAAGGATCAAAATGGCATGATATTCCTGAAGCAAAAAATTTTTTAAAAGGTCAAAGATCATTAGTGTCTTTTAAAGTAATTTTGAATGAAAATAAAATGCAGCAGTAAGAAGAGACACAAAGTTAGGACAAACACATAGACTCACGAACATTTATTGTGTGTTTGAGAAAAGTGACCAGGCAATTAAAAATGAATTTAATGATAAGAGAAAACAGAGGTAGAAATTATAATTGTAGGGATGGAAAAAAAGGACCTTCCCTCTACCTTTCTAAATTCTCAGCTGGGGCTCCTGTAACAAAAGACAGATTAACGAGAGAGAGAGAGGGAGAGAGAGAGAGAGGAGAGAGAGAAAAAAAAACTAGTTTATTAACAAGTTTATCACACTCATAACACATGGGAGTACCCTGAAGTGAGTATCTCAAAGAGACGGCTTAGAACTCCAACTTTTTTTTTTTTTTTTTTTAATTCCTTTTTGTCTTTTTTTACTGACCGGTAACAGGATCGCAACCCTCGGTGTCACGCCGCCGTACCGGGGACCGGCAACGGGATCGCAACCCTCGGTGTTGCGCCCGCACCGCGCTCAGCCAGTGAGCGGGAACCGGTCTCCACATGGGATCCGAACCCTCGGAGGGAGCGCGGCTGCGCTCCCAAGTGGTGCACTCTCCAGTGCGCCACCGGGCCGGCCCTTAGAACTCCAACTTTTAAAGCATCTTCAACAAAGAACAATAAATTTTTTAAGAAATGATAAGACAAAGGACCTTGAGTCCTAAGGAGCAACAAATCAAATATGGACAAGTATGTGGGAAACTAACGGTAGATAAAAGTTAGTTAGTAGAGTTTGTTATGTAGATTCCTCTGGTGCCATCCCCAGGCTCATCATGTGCTAAAGTTGTCTCAGGTCTTTACCTTTTGTCCTTTCTTGTAGAGGGGAGGAGGGAAACCTTTGTAAATATATGCACCACTTTTCGGAGAAGGGCAGAGAGCTTTTCTTGCATCTGCTTTTTCTCAGTTGCCTTCAGCTCAAAATAATCCTTATGCCAAAGTAGTACATTTTGGGGTGGCATATTCTGCTCCCCTTTATAATCTACTTAATAAATTCTTATTTCTGTGCTTTTCCCTACAAATTTCACTGTTCTCATTCTTTAATTTGCTAGGGACACTGAAATTGTATTTCTTCTTGAAGGTGTAAACAATTCCTCTTGGTTATCACCCATCACTGAATAGGCATGCTCTTATAAATACTATCCAACCATGGGAGATAAATATTAATAAGGTGATAATTATACAATATTGTATTTTATGTATAAGACTAAGTTCTATTTTTCTCAGTATTCAAGTAACTTTCTTATATTTCAGACTATGAAAAGCTAAAAGAAATAGAATTTTCTGAAGTCCCTGAAGTTCCACTGCAGGATTGCTAATTGTTTGAGAATTCTTTGCAGCCGAGTGATTCCTGAGACTGACTGTTCCTTCAGACAGGAAATGGAACTCTTATCACAGTGTAAAATTGAGTTTCACTGCTAAATAACTTAAACGACAATATTTTACGATATATTCTGTGATACATCTCCCAAAATATGTGACCTTGTGCATATGCACTAATATGATGAAATCAGAACCGAGTGTATTACCTAAATTTCATGTATTTATTCATACATTCATACATGCATATAAATGAACTGCACCACCATATTGTGAATACTATGGTAGTACCAAGTGGCTGAGATATAATTAGTAGCTGAAACTAGAATTTTCTTGAAGATTCAGATTAATTCTTAGTGGGTTTTAAGTTAAATAGGATTTTATCTCTAATTGCTTTTGAGAGCAGGGAAGAACCTGCAAAGTGGTAACAAGGAAATGGGAATGTAGATTTAGTCTTATAGCCTTATCTTCACAAATTTGGTTTTTCAGTTTCTTTATCTGCCTGAGGACAAGGGGTTTGACCTGATGATAACATAAAACAGTGATTCCCAAACTTGTCCGCACATTGGAATCAGCTGGGAAGCTTCAAAAAACACTGAAGTCTGTATCCCGCCCCCAAAATTATAATTTCATTGGCCTAGGGTGTGGCCTGAACTTCAGAATTTTTATAAGACCTCCAGGTGATTCTAGTATGCAAACAAGTTTGGAAACCAGGTTTTAAAATAATTTGCAGTTCTATGTCTGTGATTAAGAAAACTATCTAGAGGCATCCCAAATCTGAAACAGAACCACTACTGAAGATTTAAAAACAAAACAAAACAAAAAACCCAAAAAACCTAGGGAAAATAAAAGGATATATATGTCATTATAAAACCAGGTAGAATTTTAAAAATTATGGTAAATTGGACAATTTATTAGCAATTATGGCAACACTGAACTTTCCTATTGTCTAAGTACAATAAGAAGATGTTGTATCATTCATCTGCCTTTCTGATTTTACTGATGTGCTGCAACTGCGTATATGAATGTATAGCCAGGGGTAAGAGAAAGAAATATTATAGGTTTTTAGTATTCTCCTGTTGCTATCCACTAAGGGTTATATAACTTAAGACTAAGAATATGTAGAGCTATAACTTTAAAGAAGTAATTTTTAACCACCATTCAATTAAAGTTAGTACAATGACTTTGCATAATACATACATGAAATAATTAGTGAAGATGGTTCTTAATTTAAAGGATGTTAAACAGCTTGTAGACATCTGGTAACAAGCTGAAATGGGTCATTCAAAATTTATCTAACTAAATTAAAGGGGAAAAATGTTTCTCCTCCCAGGTTGGCATGTCACAAGATAACTAAACCGACTTAGTAGGCTTGCCTGGGAATCCTTAGCTGTCAGTGGTGAATATGCAAAGGGCCAGCAAATTAAATCAACCTGCCAAACTGTCAATTTCAAGCCTCATGACTGCATGAAAATAGCATCACTGGAAGAAATCAAGCATTGCCTTCTTTTGGGTTTCCTGGCACCTATTCAAATACTCATGCAGTTGTGGCTAATTTTGCATGCAAATTTCAGTCAATAAGCTCAGAACAAGACCTCCCAAGATATTTCAAAGGATCTGACAGTATTTTTTCTGAATACCAAATCAACAGTAGTTGAAATTCAATCTCCATTTGCCAGTGCTTTACATATGCACAGTGTCCCCACCACAGAGCTAAGTTAATGAGACCCTTACCTGCTTTCACTCACATCCTCCCAGCCGTCCTTGCTGAGGTTCTCAAACACACTGCTCATAACCTTGACGGAGTGATTGAGAACAGTGTGGTGACGACCCACAGAACACTTTTTCTTGGCAGCTTTAAATTTAACCTTGGTGGTGGTTGTCTTACAATCACATTGCCCAGATCTCACTTCCGTGGTGGCCATCTCAGCACTGTCTGCTGAATGGTGAGATTTCTCCACTGGTTTCATCAGCTCTTCACTTTCAGTTTTTGATGCCTTAGCTTCCGCCACTTGTCTCAGGGAAGTGACTTCCCTCTCCAGCTCACTGATTTTTACTTGAAGTTCAGTTTTGTCTTTTTCTACATCTTTACTCCCCTTTACTAGCTCTTCGAGCTCTTTTCCTCTGATCTCTGCATCTTCTTGCTGCTGTTTTAAGAGGGATTTCAGGAAATCATTTTCTCTCATTAATTTTTTATTCTCTTCTTTTAATTTTCTTGACCTTTTCTCAAAAGATTTTAGCCGATTTTCCAATTCAATGATCTAAACAGAAGAGTTTAATTTATAAATTAAATTAATTTCTTTTATAAATCCAAAACCATAATCTACTGTACTTTTATCATCACTCTAACTTATGAAAAAAAAATTACATTTGGCACAAGGACAAAATAAGCCTAAAGTACTTAATTTTTAAATAATTCTAAGGTGGTGTCTATGAATACATTCAAAAATGCAATAATACATCTGTTGAATAAAGGACAGATGGTAAAAGAGTTAAAATTCTACACAAAGTGCCATAGGATTAAGTATGTTAATAAATTGCAGAGTTTTCTGAGATCGTAAGTGCTTTGGATGTACACTCTATTCATCGTGGAAAAAATATTTTCAAAGAAAAACAATTTACACATAAAGCCAAAAATAGGTACAGAGAGAAACTGTATTAATAAATACCATTTCTCTTCAATATTCAACAATCATATAAAAAAGTGATGACTGAATACAAAATAATCTGAAACAATTTACACATAAAGCCAAAAATAGGTACAGAGAGAAACTGTATTAATAAATACCATTCCTCTTCAATATTCAACAATCATATAAAAAAGTGATGACTGAATACAAAATAATCTGTAGAGGCTGCTTTTTTCCTAATTTAGAAAAACATAATTTTAGTAGTTATGTGGTCCTTAGCTTATACACAAAAGGAACATTTTACCAAAAAATAAAGTCTAATCATTTCAAATTACAATGATTTCAAGGTTACAAAAAAATTTTTCCCATTTATTTCAATATACAATGTTCATGATGTAGGACATAGCAATGGTCACATATACTTCCTGGCAATAAGAAATTTCAAAATCTATTTGAAAAGACAGACAATTGCATACATAAGCTCAATAAAGGATATGGTCTGTGTGCCATCAAGGAAAGAGCAATTAATTCTAATTTATATAACAATTTCATGGAAGAGTTGATTTATATTTAGATACTGAAAAATAAATAACAAGCACTACTATTTGTAAAGTACATTTTTACTATTTACAAAATAGTTTCACAAACATGATCTCCTCTTCTGATCATCTCAAGAACATGAGGTAAGTAGAACCAATAATTATCTTTTCAGAATAGAAAAGAGAGATTCTGAAAAATTAAATTACACATAAGGGTAAACCTTTCCTGATTTGAACAGGAATTCAAATTCAGGATTTTCTGCCCCTTCCAGTATTCCACAAGACATATACAATGAAGTCACCAAGATATATATAGGGAAAATGAACAAAAAACTGGAGTCAAGAAAGAACTGGAGATAAGCAAGCAATCTAAATAACTGAAAAACAACACG
>NW_007731606.1:23923-44722 GCF_000696425.1 Galeopterus variegatus | reverse complement strand
AAAAGAGAGATTCTGAAAAATAAATAACAAGCACTACTATTTGTAAAGTACATTTTTACTATTTACAAAATAGTTTCACAAACATGATCTCCTCTTCTGATCATCTCAAGAACATGAGGTAAGTAGAACCAATAATTATCTTTTCAGAATAGAAAAGAGAGATTCTGAAAAATTAAATTACACATAAGGGTAAACCTTTCCTGATTTGAACAGGAATTCAAATTCAGGATTTTCTGCCCCTTCCAGTATTCCACAAGACATATACAATGAAGTCACCAAGATATATATAGGGAAAATGAACAAAAAACTGGAGTCAAGAAAGAACTGGAGATAAGCAAGCAATCTAAATAACTGAAAAACAACACGGACTCATATTTACTTTTAAAACAAAATTCCTCTAAGGAGAAACACTTTTGCAGGGATCTGAATGCTTGTGTCTGCCCCTAATTCATAGGTTGAAACCTAATCACTAATGTGATGGTATTAGGAGGGGGGCTTGTGGGCGGGGATTAGGTCATGAACGTGGAGACCTCATGAATAAGATTAGTGCCCTTATAAAAGAGATCCCAGAGAGCTAGCTAGTTCCTTCTGCCACGTAAGGACTCAGCTAGAAGGCATCACCTATGAAACAGAAAGTAAGCCTTCACCAGACATTGAACTGTGGGCACTTTGATGTTGGACTTCCCGGCCTCCAGAACTGTGAAAAATAAATTTCTATTGTTTTAAGCTTATCAGTTTACAGGTATTTAGTTATAGCAGCCTGAGGAGACTAAAACAACTACCAATGATTTGAAATAACAATATTCCAGAATACAAAGGATAAAATATATGCATATTCTTAATACTTTCCAGTTTGCTGAACTTGACTTATGATGGTGAAAATGTAAGTTGTTTCCCAAACATAAGTTTTAATCACCTCTGATTTACCTTCTGTATCCTCTATTCTTGTGAGTTCAACCCCGTCATTTAATTCAACAGTCATTTACTGATTGGCTATCCTCTCCTGAGGCATGGATATTTCCCAGCAAAATAAGAATCTCACCTAACTTTAATCACTTCTATTCCACAGTATGATATACTCACCTACTGCTGGACCTATATCTTTATAGGGACTACTCTTGACCTGGAGTATAGGTATATGAAAAATTTCATAACAGACTATTGTAGACTTCTGTGTATTTCTGTAAAAAAGATTTTATTATTCTATCTCAATGCAAATACTTTAATGCAGAGCTGATTAATATGACAAAAAATACAGTGTTCAAAAAAACAAACTCTGGCTGAATCCCTTTTACTTCTTCCAAATCACTCTACCTCCAAATTTTATTCTCCATTAGGTAAAATATATTACAGACAAATAAGGAACATCACCTTTCATACAACCCTCCAATTTCCCTCAGTGGATCTTTAATCACTGCCCCAAACAATATATTTTCAATAAATACAATTTAAAATATTTTAGCATATTAGGTTTCAGGGTAGAGTGAGTAGAATACACTCTATTTTTTAAATATACATTTGGTGCAAGTAAGCAATTCCTTTTTTAAAAAAAATTGACTTTGATAGTGATAGTATAAAAATATTAATAAAGAGTATGGTCTACGGGAAACAGAATTTTGAGTCAGGTCTGTATCTCACTTCCAGCTCTGGTTGCTTTAGCTGGTAAATATTTAACCTATTTTTTACCTTTAGTTTACCATCTGTGAAATGGGAACAGTAATATCTACTTTGTAAGGGAAACAGAATTTTGAATCAGGTCTGTATCTCACTTCCAGCTCTGGTTGCTTTAGCTGGTAAATATCTAACCTATTTTTTACCTTTAGTTTACCATCTGTGAAATGGGAACAGTAATATCTACTTTGTAGGTTTGTTGTGAGTATTAAATGTGATAATAAACCACAATTCCTGGCAGACAGTAAGTACTAAACAATTTATTATCATCATCATGATCTTATTGTTTCTATTTTCATTAATCTTAACAGCTACCTAATAAAATTACTTGAGCTAAAATATAATTATTTGTGCTAAATATGCTGAATTAGCCATTAAATCAATTTTATACTTTCAAATAAAATAAAACATCATGAACAAAGTTAACAAACATCTTAAAACTAAGATTTCAGTTCTGGAAATTAGCATTATTTTTTTCTTTTGACTAAAATCTATCTTAATTTGGGTACAACTCATGAAAATTCTATATATGTCAGGGCTCAGAACACAATACCCCAAAGTATGGCACCTTACAATGCTGAGTACTTTGAACTGAAGGACACTGGAAGGCCTCGGAAGCAAGGTCTCTCTGACCTTCTCCTGCCCTTCTGTCTCCCCTGCCTCTTACTTCCCTGAAACGAGTCACAGAAAACAGAATTCCTCTCATCCAAGGCAAGTCATAGGAACTAGAACTCCTCTCCCTCAAAGCAAACCATAAAACCTAGAAAAGACATTTCTCTCTTCTGCTTTCTCTCTTGAAGACTCTCATTCCAGAGGGGTCCTGCTCCATACCAGGAGGAAGGAATGCCACACAGGTTAAGAAGAATCTGGACAGACAGGACTTGTGGGTTTCCCCCCTTAGTCTATTACCATTAGCTTATATCCCTTTGTCCAGTCATATTTCCACCTGGCTGTCTGTTCTTCATCAAACCTTAGCATAAAAACAGATAGTTCCCTGGGCTGGCTGGTTAGCTCAGTTGGTTAGAGCGCTGTCTTGTAAAACCAAGGTCAAGGGTTTAGATCCCTGTACCTACCAGCTGTGCAAAAAAAAAGACAGTTCCCTAAGTCTTTGGGTCTTCATTCTGAAGCCTCCCATGTCATGTAAAATTTTGATTAAATAAATTTGTTATGCTTTTCTCTTGTTAACCTGTCTTTTGTTATAGGAGTGTCAGCCATAACTCTTATGATGGGTGAGGAAAGGTAACACACCTTTCCACCCTTACACACCCCAACTGAAAATGTCTGTGTTTTAAAGTGAGTTAACTGCCCAATGTGAATCTGTGTTTAATCATAAGAACTGGTCAAAATTATTTTCATTCAAGTTTAAAATGGAGGACAAATAACAAAACAGAGACACTACTTCTAAAGACTTTGAAAAAGGGAAGTCCATAGCACCTTTTAAAGTGTTCTTTAAGGTATACTCAAAAAAGCATTAAACTGATTTTAAGCCTCCAAAAAAAAAAAGGCAAATTTCAATAAATATTTGAGAATGAAAGTCTGGAGAACTGTTAAAAGCATTGGGTTGTGTGTTATAAATCAGCTGAAGCCCATACTTACTTTAAGTACTAAACATCTAAAATAATTTACCAAAGAGATGACTCTTTTCAAAATTGAAATAAAACACTTGACAGTGTGTAGTTGTGTATATTAGTTTGCTAGTACTGCAATAACAAAGTGCCACAGAATAGGTGGCTTAAACAACAGAAATGTATTTTCTCATAGTGTTGGAGTCCAGAAGTACAAGATCAAGGTATCAGCAAGGTTGGTTTCCTCTGAGGTCTCTCTCCTGAGTTTTGTAAATGGCAGTCCTTCCCTTGTGACCCCACATGGTCTTCCCTCTGTGTCTGTTTCCTAACTTCCTTTTCTTATAAGGACACCAGTCATATTGAATTAGGGCCCATCCTAATAACCTTATTTTAACTTAATTACCTCTTTAACCCTATCTCCAAATACAGTTACACATTCTGAGATACTGGAGATTAGGACTTTAACATATAAATTTTAGGAGGGACAATTCAGCCAATAACAGTGTGAGATATTAGTACATTATTTAAAAATAATTTGCTTATATGTATCATCTCTACTATACACAAATATTATTTTTAGGGCCGGCCAGTTAGCTCAGTTGGTTAGAGATTGGTGTTATAACACCAAGGTAGAGTGTTCAGATACCCATACAGGCCAGCCACCAAAAACTAACAAACAAACAAATGTTGTCTTTATCTTGTTACTATCTTTAAAATCCATTTTTTTTTTCCTTTTTGTCTTTTTTACTGACCGGTAACGGGATCGAAACCCTCAGTGTTGCGCCCGCACCGCGCTCAGCCAGTGAGTGGAAACTGGTCTCCACATGGGATCCGAACCCTTGGCAGGAGCGCCGCCACGCTCCCAAGCGGCGCACTCTCCAGTGCGCCACCGGGCCGGCCCTAAAATCCATTTTTAATGAATTTCATATATATCCTTTAAAAATAAACTCAACCATGACGAATTAAATTGTGACTGATACAATTGCAGTAAGTTAATATAAAAAATAGTGACAAATTTGTACACTAATTTGACATACAGTCCAATGGAAATAATTCATGTTAGTTTTTCAGACCTTAGAATGGATTTCTGGACTCACTATGGTATGGTAGTCATTTATGGCAGTTGGAATGAAACAATAAAGTTCTTTAGGGTTTCTACCCTAAGGCAATAAATAATAGTATAGTATTAAATATCCATAGAAATAAAAATTATACAAAACCTGGCACACAAAACTGTTGTTCTAAAACAAAGATGATAAGCTAGTATAAACTGTATGACATCCTAGCTGGTAGTGCACAGATTATTTCAATTACTCATTTTACCTTAAGATAAATGAATGTGAGCATGCCTTGTTCTCTGTTATTATGTTAACCTGATGTGTGTCATTCACTAATAATGAGATGACAGCCTTTGTTACCTGACCATATGGCAAGTGTTAGAAGTATAAGAAATCACATCATCTTCTGTAAATCACTAGATTTCCTACAAATCAATTCACAGATGCAAGAAATATAAGTACCTATATTAATATTTGTGTTTATATATTTGTGCATTTGCAGTTTTATCTAAGAATTAAAGATACGGAAAAAACAAAACCAATCCAGTGCAGCCAAATGACAGTTACAAGAATAAACTATTTAAAGAGTATTTTCTTTATAACAGTAACAGAGTGTTGATATAATCGAGTCCACTTAATTGAACTTAATAATTCATATTTATATACAAAAATATGAATTAAGTATACAATTGTAAAGATAAATGTTAAGATTTTAAAACAGAACTTTACTATTAATGATAAGCATACTGTATTGTGATTACAGGTTTTACCTGAATGGTATTATTAGAAAAGAAAGCTATAATAAATCATATGGGTATAAATTTTTATTTAAAATGAGTCATATATTTTCAAGTTCAAAGCTAAAATTATAAACACATTATGATTTTACTGTGGTAGATCTATAACTATGCTCAGTTTTTTAGTTCAGATATTGTAAATCTGTATATTCACTGAAGTGTAACAGAGTCTCATCATGACCCATTTTAAACTTAAACTGCTAAATTATAACTAATAAGCACGTACCATAGTGTAAATTTTAATAATTTCTATAGTTTTTATTATCTCCATTTCATCTTTGAAAATATTTTTAATCTATGTCAACATGAAGCACAAGTGTTTACACATTTATTTCACTAACATTGATTTTTTTTACCCCATTTTGGCAAGGTAATGATTTTGAATTATGAATTTAAATTAAGGATTCACACAAGGTTTAGGTTCATGAGTCCTCGTTTTAAAATATAATCCTTTAAGTTAAAATTCAGATTTAACTTGCTCAGCTCAATATCGTAAAGATTAGACTACCTTCTGTAACGTCTGCTCCGACATTTCTTTCCCATTCTTCTCTGGAGTACTCTTCTTGACCCCATCATCTTCACCATATCTAAAGAGTTGCTCTGGTAGAGAACAAATAATATATTATGGTATCTTGTATACTGCTGTGAAACACTGTCCTGTCATTTTAAGGAAAAGGCTTCTATGGCTTTTCTATTATGAATAAGCTAGTCTATTTTCTTGTCAAATATCTGGCCAGTAACTAAACAGTGACCTTTTTCAAGATTTTCAGTCACATAATTATGTATATTTGTAATGGCACATTTCTTTTTCCTGCAGTGTAAGGTTTTCAAAAGTATAATAGATGTGCAGGTTAACAATCCTATACTTTTATTCTTATTTTCACTCTTTTGTAGACTATTCCCCGTTTGCCTTAAAAGCAGAATTCACTGCCTTTTTTATTTACATAGTCACTACTAGTTTTGTTCTTTGGATCTTGTTCTCTGTCAGGAGGAACAGAGTTATTGCTGAACAAAGCAAACAGTAACTGAATTAGGGTGGACTGAAACTATAACACGCCCTACCACCACCTTGTCTTCAAGTGAAACATGCACTGGGCAGGGTAAACCATAAAAATCACATTTCTAGAAAAACTGTGACTTCATAACAAGTAGAAACTAAGGTATATAAGTGAAATTATATCTACAAATCATTTCCACTTTGTCTATGCATTTGACTACCAAAATCTTTCCAACCAAGTAAAAATCTGCAAGCAACTTAATAACTTTAAAGGAAAAAAAATCATAAAACTTCAGTTAACATTATTGAAACTGGAATACACCAAAACCTACAAATAACTTTTTTCTTATTAGATTAATTACTGTGACAAATTTAACTAACATTTTCTTATTGAATTATTTTGGGGATGTAACATTTCTTAAAGAATAAAAAAGGAGGCAAAAAAGAATACATAACGCTAAAAGGATACATATCTGTGTTAGCCTGAGGTAATTTTGCTTTAAAGTATGCTTGGCTGCTGTAGGTCAGTGTAAAACTTTGATTTATCAACAAAGGAAAAAGAAAACAATATTATTCTCTGTAGAGTAGAAATCCTCTTGGTATAAACAGTGACTAACAAGTTTGTTAGAGTGAATTAGGCATTTCTTTTGTCTTTGAAACATGACATACCCAATTAAAACTTCTGTATTCATGAAATAAATAGAACACTATCCTAGAGATAATAAAAGCTAGAATAGGTAGAATTTGCCACCTGGGGAATAAGTACCTTTACCTTGATAATAATCTATCAGTTCCCAAGTTTCTTCTCCTAGTCCCCTAACACCATGGTGCTGAATTCATTTACAACACTCTTTCAACAATATAGAAATAATATGCAAATACAATCCATCTCTTCTAGTCATTTAAATAGCTGCTATAGTTCTGAGTATAATATTTACTCTTAAAAATAAGATGATAGTTCTATATTCAAAGAACATAGAGTCCTAACAATAGCTAAATAACTCTGATAAAATAAATGCTGAAGATTGATTTAAAAATGTGTTTGCTGCTTTTTTGCTCCTACGTGTGTGCAAGGCCCACTGGTGGACTGACTGTGTTCACCAGTGATTGTCTTCTGAAAAGTTGCTCTACTAGAGATTGGAGAAGTATGCTGAATGCTCTCACCTTCTATGTGTGCCCTGGGTTCAACCGTAACAGGGCACTTAACCACAGATGTGGAGGAAAAGGAGATTATTTCTGTAAGAACTGGGGCTTCAAGACCTTGGGGGACATGTACTGGGGGTCCCTCATCATCCTGGGACTATATAAAGGTAACTTCTAATTATACCCACCAAAAGACAGGGAGCCAAGGGAATCCAAATTGGAAAAATGTCCCTGTGTGCAAGGGATGGTGCCACCCCCTCCGAGTGTCCTTCACGGATTCAGGAAAGAAAATCACTGGATGGGAAACAGGGTTTACGTGGGGGTTAAAGTTCTATAAAGAAACGTATGATAATGGGCTGTTGTTTACCATCAAGCTCAAAATAGAAACCCAGTATACTGCCATAGGCCCAAATAATTACCTAGTTCCAGGGGTCAAATCAAAGACTACCCCAGCACCCCCAGGTACCCAACCAGAGTCCTCAGTCCCCACTGCAGGGACAGAGGCGGCAGCACCAAAGGAAATAACTCAGCCCCCTGAGCCTAGGCCTCCAACACAAACTGGATTATTCCACTTAATTTCAGAAGCCTTCAAGGTCTTAAATAGTACCAACCCCAATGCTACCCACTCCTGCTGGCTTTGTTATAATGTTGCTCCCCCATATTATGAAGGAATAGCCTTCAGAAATGAAATTAATACTACAACTGATGTCTCCAACTGTCGTTGGCAGCAACGACAGGTCAAACTCACTCTGTCAGCTGCTACGGGGCAAGGAACATGTGTGGGAAAAATACCTTCCTCACACAGCCAGCTGTGCAACCAGACTCTTAACGTGACCCAGCGGTCTAGTGACACATATCTGTTGCCCCCTCCAGAAGGATGGTGGGCATGCGCTACTAGGGTCACACCCTGTGTTAGCTTACAGGTCCTAAAAGGGACCCAAGATTTCTGTGTCTTGGTTCGGTTGTTGCCTTGGCTCGTTTATCATCCCTATGAAGAACTATTATCATAGAAAATAATGGGAACTACCGAACCAAAAGGGAGCCCCTAAGTATCACGCTCTCTGTCCTCTTAGGCTTAGGATTGGGAGCAGCTGGGGCAGCTACAGGGGATTCAGCTCTAGTTATTCAACATCAGAATTACCAAAGTTTACAGGTAGCCATAGATGCTGATATTAAAGAAATAGAAAATTCAATTACTAAATTACAAGAGTCCTTCACCTTTCTTTCTGAGGTGGTCCTGCAAAACAGAAGGGGGCTAAACCTCTTGTTCCTTCAGCAGGGGGGGCTCTGTGCTGCACTAAAAAAAGAATGTTGTTTTTACATTGATCACTCAGGGGTAATTAAAGACTCCATGTCCAAAATTAGAGAAGGCTTGGCCAAAAGAAAAAAAGAAAGGGAACAAAATCAGGGATAGTTTGAGTCATGGTTCAACTCCTCCCCATGGCTCACGGCCCTCGTGTCTACCCTGCTAGGACCATTAGTTATTTTAGTATTGCTTCTGACCTTTGGTCCCTGCATTTTAAATCGCTTAGTAGCTTTTGTTAGAGAACGTGTTAGTACTGTCAAAATTATGATGTTAAGACAACAATATCAGGAATTAAATCAACAAGAGACGAGCATTTCATGATTGAAATACACACAAGAAAAAGGGGGGATTGTAGAGAAAAATATAACTTTAACAGGCGCAATTTGTTTCTATACTAATGCTTGCTAAAAACGAGAAAACATAACTAATGCCATTTTAAGTAAAGCAGCTTTTAAGGGGTTATGTAGAGGCCAGGCACAGTCAAGGCAGGCCCAGGCACGCTAAATTCCAGGAAGAGAGTAATCACCACCCATTTCCAGGAACTGACCAGTTCCTTATCTAGAGGCCACCTGGCCAGACCACAAGGAAGATAAACGATTGGGAAATACACTGTTCCTTATCGGGGTGCCAGCCCACTAAAGCCCACCAATAAATCTAAAGGTCCCCTCAGATACCCCGTAAGCAGTATACAACTCATCCTGTTGCAAAAGTCTGTCAAAAGAACTGTATAAAAAGTGCTTGTGTTAAGAGCTCAGGGTTGCTTCTGTCCAGGAGACTGAGTGTCCCCAGCATACTGGAATAAACTCCTCTTGCTTGATTGCATCAGTCTCTGTCTCGTGGTCTTTGTGAAGTGAGCCATCCCGACATGTGAGATTTGTGCATGGTGCATAGGTCTTACAATATGATCTCACTTATATGTGGAAGCTGAAAAAGTAGAACTCATGGAAGTAGAGAATAGAATGGTGATCACCAGAGGCTGGGGAAGAGGGGTGGTGGTGGATGGGGAAAGGAGTGACATTGGTAAAAGGGTACAAAGTTTCAGTTAGGGCAGAGAAACTGGGTGACCCCAGCATGCAGGAATAAACTCCTCTTGCTTGATTGCAACGGTCTCTGTCTCGTAGTCTTTGTAAAGTGAGCCATTCTGACGTGTGGGATTTGCGCACGGTGCACAAGTCTTACAGGTGGATGTGTGAGCATGTGTTTCACTTTAGTAGAGATTTAGTTTTAATATTTTAATTTTAAATGCTTCACTTTTATTTTTACTACTATAAAAATTCATTCTAATTTATATTCTGTTTCTTCTCTTTACATTTTTCTTTCTTTTTTACTTTTAAGTTTGTTTATTCATAGTTGCTTAAGTTTAATTTATTCTATTTTCTGTATTTTTTCTTTTCTTTTAATCCTCTTGGCTTACATTAAATAAGTAATCTAAATTCTCCTGCAACTTTTTACTTTTATTCTCCTTTTAGATTTTCTCTTTTATCTCAAATTTTTAAAAAATCTATTATAACTTTTTTTTTACTAATCTTAATATGATGCTTCTTACACAAACTTTCTTAAAGGTTTGTTTGTGTTTACATCAATTGGGAGATTAAGAAAGGGAAACAGGTATCAATTTGTGTATGGGAAATTTCCTAAAGAATACTGCTATCTTTACTTCACTTTTATGAAAAGTAAAATGAGTCATAGTGAGTAGGTTTTACTTTAGGAGGTACTCGTGATATAATAAGAAATATATGTTTGGTTTTTGTTTCCTGTACCTGAATACAGAGCTCTAAAAACTTTGGAATTTCCTGAGGGATAGAAGTGTAACTATGGCTGGAGACTGAGTTCAATCACCAATGGCCAGTATTTTAAGCAATCATGCCTATGTAATGGAACTTCCCCTAAAAGATGGGGTTATGAGAACTTGTAGACTGGTGACCACATAGAGGTGCTGGGAGGGTAGCATGCACAGAAATTAGCCTGCAGCTAATTACCAAAACACAATGACTCTTGCTCTAACATTGTACACCAATAATTAGAGGGAAAATTATTAACCCGGATGGCCATTCTTTCCTAGCTTACTAACCTGATCTTATTTGAGCATAACAGGAACTGAGCCCATCACCAATGAAGTATGATGCTGGTCACCTCCCACCTGGAAAGTTCCTTAATTAATGATTATCTGAAACACTGAAGCATGTCTGCACATCCCTGCTTGGTCACCAGGAATCAGCCCCCTATCACCTGTCCCTATAAAACCCTTTGGCAAGTCTGGGAAAAAGTGGAGATGGTCTTTGCGACATAAGTCTGCCATTGCCCCAGGCTGCTGGCTTTCTGATTAAAGGCTACCTTTCCTTACACCAACACTTGTTGCTCAATTATTGGCTACTGAGTGGGGAGAAAATGGACCTTTGGGGTTTCAGTAACAGGCACATAGTTTCTTGAGATCCAACCCATACCCTTTGATTTTACCTGGGCAGGACCCATGGGAAGAATCTAATCAATAAATTAAAGTTGAAAAACAAGTAGGCCATTTCTGTTACCAGTCACAACTATTCTGAAAAGGAGGTTGCCAGGACAGTAAAAGTATCTTTTTCTAGGAAGAGAAGTGAGAAAATAGAAGGATAGGTAGGTTTCTTTTCCATTTTCGTCATTGTAAACTATAGCCAATAAATAGGTTTCTTTGCTTAAAAATACAATGTCTGTAATTAGGGATCCTCAATCCCATTAATTCACATGGGTGGCTTAGGGAGATTTGAACATGCTATTTTTAATTCCATTAGCTAGCTTGGAGTTTATGGGTAACGTTGGGGCTCAGAAAACAATGCCTCAAAATATGGCAGTTTGACATGCTGAACTCAAGAAACAGCTTCAAGGTCTCTCTCTGACCTTTCCCCACCTCCCTGTCTTTCTGATCCTCTTTCCTGAAGCACCAGGAGGAAGTCTCTCTGGAATTTCCTTATCTAAGAAAGCTTCCTTCCAAAAGAAATGTAATTGTATTAAGACCTCCTCCCTAGAGATCTCATCAAATAACCAAAAGAGATTAACCACTGAGAAAAGAGACTGGGAGCAGGTAACTACCCAGACAGACTTTTCATTCGACAAACTATTTTTCTAAGGACAAAGATTACCTGGGGGACATTATCCCCCAAATAAGACAGCCTTTGTCCACAGCGAGGTTCTAACTTCCACCCTCCTACCACCTCCCCAACAGCTCAGAGGAATTTCTTCCCAGGCCATTGTTCTTTGGGCTCATTCATTTCCCCTGGAAATCACTTTCTCCACTTCCCCTACAAAGAATGGTATAAGCATCTGAACCTCATTAGATTATTGGGTCATCATTCTCCTGAGATCCCCCATGGTATGTATGTTAAATATATCTGTATGCCCTTTCTCCTATTAATCTATTGTCAGTTCATTTTCAGTGAAACTTCAGAGGGCAAAGAGGAAGATGACCCTTAGCGCCTATAGTAACACCCTCTTTTTACTTTCATGCTATGCCTTCAGCACATAATTTTTAAATATTTTCAACTGTTTATTTTCTACTTTCAAGTATTTTATTGCATTTCGATTCTTATTTTTACTTTTAAATGCATTAGCTTTGTGAAGGTAACATTTTAATTTGTGTTTCTGCTTTCATGTACATTGGCAGGATTACACCACAAATTGGTGTAGTCTGCGACAGGATTCTGCGCAGGTACAGGAGCCGAAAGCCCTTAAAAGGAGGAGGAAATGTGGCTATCCTTGAGCATGTGGTGCCTGGTGGCCACCTCTCTGCTGACTGAAGTCTGGCTGCTGCTCACTACGCTGCAAACTGATCGAGATTTACGGCAGAAAGCAGAGTTGTTGGAAGCACAGATAAATGTCCTGGAAGATAACGTGCAGCAACTGGCCATTCCTGCCTCTCTCACCAGGGAAGACGACCAACCCAGTGGTGAGTTGAGGAAACCGTGCATCTCCAGGCTTGACCTGTTGTGCACGAGAAAATGAGACAGTAAAGCAGCAGAAACAGGGAGAGACCCTGGTGGCTGTAACTATTAGACCTAGGGGTGGGTAGTGTAACATGCTCTAGAGACTATGCAGTAAACACATGTTGCTTATGTCTGAAGGCAAAAGGCTCAGAGGGTGCCACTTAAGCTTGGAGGGTGCCACTTAAACCCGATGGCTGGCCAGGTGCCGTAAAACCGAGAAAAGAGTGCCACATGCAGATGAGCAGATGGCCTGAGGACGAGTGCCCTTGCAGAATTTCAAGTATGTTTTCACCTGGTGGAAAGGTGGAAAAGTTAGTCTCCATTACTATATGCCTGTCTCTGAGGCAGCGGCTGCAGAAAGATCCACGGATGTGCACAGGGGCAGGGCAGCCACTCCTTGATGGACTGAAGGAATGCAGCTGTTTGAATTGTGGGCAAATGCTGCAAAAAACTGCCTGAGACTGAGTGAGTAGCCGGTGTAAACCGAGCTGATTGAAGTAATTCAAAAGCCAGAATGTAAAAGCAGAGCATAAAGATTTGGAAAATTTGCAGCTTGGCCATGTGGTAAAAAAAGCAGAGAGCAGGAGAAAAAAAAAAAATGCAAGGGTGAAGCAGGTAAACTGTTTGCTAAAGACATTATCTTGGCAGTGAGGCAGCCAGATGTTAAAAACCAGGACAATAGGGAAAATGCCTCACCCATAACAGGCCCTGAGAGTGTTTGAGAAGTTTGGGAGTGCCCCTCCCATCCTAGGAGAACTGAGTTTGTCCCAGAGGATGGATCCGAGGTGTCTTTATGAGGCAGCCAGATGTTAAAAACCAGGACAATAGGGAAAATGCCTCACCCATAACAGGCCCTGAGAGTGTTTGAGAAGTTTGGGAGAGTGCCCCTCCCATCCTAGGAGAACTGAGTTTGTCCCAGAGGATGGATCCGAGGTGTCTTTGCCCTCGGCCAACTGCTCCCTGCATCCCAGCCCTCTGGCTGGAGCAATCCTGCCTCAGCACCTCTGAAGGAAAAAAGCCGAAAACCTTGGTGGCATTCACATTCTGTTAAGTTTGCAGGCCAGCAGTATGTGGGAGCAGTGGAGGCGTGGCAGACTCCACCTAGATTTCAGAAGATGTATGAAAAAGCTGGGGGAACTCAGGCAAAGACCCGCTGCAGGGATGGAGCCACTGTGGAGGTCATCTATGGAGCAATGTGGAGCAGAAAAGTGGGGTGAGAGCCCCCACAGAGAACCCCCACTGAGGAAATGTCTAGTGGAGCCAGGATGGTGGGACTGCCACCAGCAGGCCAGAACTGTGGGGCTGATGGCAACATGCAGTACTGGCTTGGAAAAGCTGCAGGCACCAGGGCAGCTCAATGGTCTGCACTTGGCAGAGCTGTAGGAGTGAGGTTGCCCAATGCTTTAGCAGTCTAGGTGCCCCAGTGTGCTTAATGTTTGCCCTGTTTGGGTTTTGGATTTGTTTGGGGCCTGTTTTTCCTTTCTATTCCTCCCTCTGGAATGGGAATATGTACCCAATGTCTGTCCCACTGTATCTTGGAAGTAGATAAACTTGTTTTTGACTCTTTACAAGTTCAGAGCTGGAAGGACTTTTGCCTTTGGTCTCAGAGGAGACTTTGGACTTTGGACTTTTGAGTTGGTGCTGCAACAAACTAAAGACTTTTGGGATTGGAATGGAATGTGAAGTATGTAAATGTAAGGGTAATTTATCCTCCCTAAGGGAACATCAGAAGGTTCTGAACACATAGATTGTATGGCGAGGACCCTGAAGTGGTGGATTGTTGGGAAAATAGAATGGTTTGGTCAGGGCCCTTGCCTAGGGTCCCGTTGGGTGTGGTTTTAGCACATCCATTGTAAGCAAATTGTGTGTGTGTGGAGTTAGTGTGCATTTGCGCCAATATATCTTTTTAGTTTTGTTGCTATTTGTGTGTGTGTGTGTGTGTGTGTGTGTGTGTGAGAGAGAGAGAGAGAGAGAGAGAGAGAGAGAAAGAGAGAAAGGGAAAGAGACAGTAGATGAGAGAGAGAGAGAGAGAAAGAGACAGTAGATGGGGGGAGAGACAGTAGATAGAGAGTGAGTGAAAGAGAGAGAGAGAGAGACAGAGAGAGATGCAGGCGGGCAGGCGTCCACCCCGCACAGCCATGCTCTCCAACCTACGGCTTCCAAGAACCTTTTTGGCCAGTTACCTAGCTCATAGACCTGCATGAAGGGGTCTGGTGACCCAGCCTGGTGTGTGTGTGGTCTGGGGAACCCAGCCTGGCATGTGAAGGGTTTGTGGCCCAGTCTGTGAACGGGCGTAAGGGAGCTCCAGACACAGCCCTAGCTCAACAATTGGCCCAATTAGTGCAGTATTACCGGCGTGTAAAAGAGCCCGACAACTAGCATGGTCACCTGGCTTGACAACTGGCGTCAGGAACAGGATTAAGAGCTAGACAATTGGCACTGTGAGTATTCCAGGCCTTAGCCTAGCCAGACAATGTATATTTCTAGTTATAAATTGTTTTAATTAAGTTATTTCTGTTTCAATTGATTTTAATATTTTCCTATATTCCTAATATTAATCCTCATGTTTCTTTTGAAAATTGATATAAAAATTTGTTTTTAATCTTTTTTTCATAGTTACTTTATTTTTTCACAAAAAATAAAAAAGGATGACCTTAAGCATAATAGTAGCAACAAAAAATTATATATAGATTAATTATATGCGCATATAAAGCATACATTTTATATGTACAATGTATATAGAATACACTGAGAGCATAAATAAGAGAGCAGAGAAACGCTTTTGATATGAAGTCATATTCTAATCCAATTGTTAAAGATGAGTAGGTCTTTTCTAGATGAAACTAACAGAAAGAGAGTACTGTGTGTAGTTGTCTAAAGGTATCAGGTGGTAATGCACATTTGAAGTTTAATTATACTGATTTTTTTGACTCCAGGATAGAAAAATAAGGCTAGACATATGAAAGATAAAGCTAAAGAGATAGGCAAGGCTAGATTTCAGTAGGATAAAGGAATCTAGGCATTATTCTGTTATCAGTAGGAAGTCACTAAATAAGGGAGTAACACTGGACCAGAAAGTCTGCATATTAATATACCAAGAGTGGGTCTGACAGCAATTATACATAATGTGAAACAAAACTGCAGTCTGACCTTCCCTTTCTTTATAAAATCTATTGCATAGATTTAGAACAATTCTTGTTTATTCTCTTTAAAATTTTAGGTACCTAGGTATATTCTTAATACATTAAGGGCTGTGCATTAAATTATGGCCATAAAGAATTATTTAATATTAATAATTCTAAGAAGTAAATAATATTTTCACATTTTTATTGCTGCTGAAAATTTTCAGCTCTATTTGAAAAAACTTGAATATGCCTGAAAGTATTCTCCTGACTCGTCTATTATGAAAGTCTCAGTGTTTTCTTTTAAAGTACTATTTATTAAGGGCAATCTGAAATTTTCAATCCATTTACTCCATCCTAGATGCTTTATTCCGGGGTTGAGCCAGACCATCTAGAAAGCTGCATATTTGCAACATATACTAATAGCTGCAGTATACTTTCTCTCATTGGCTTAAACTTTTATATCACAATATAACAGATTATTACTCAGCAAATGCTTACTGCCTTCTCAACTGTAAGGACCCCATGGGCGCCTGAACAGGGACACACCCTGGCAACATGGCGCCCTTCCTGGTTCTTCTCCGCAGTAAACAAGCTCGCTGGCGCCAACACCCGAGCCCACCCGCGCCAAACCTCAGCCAGTCACAGGTCAAGGCTCACCTCCTGCCCAGCCCTGTCCAATCAGTTACCACTCCGTCCACTCTCTCTCCCGCCCCGGAGCACAGCACCCTATAAATGTACGCGCAGTCCTTGAATAAAGCGGAACTTCTCTGGCGAACTGTTAGCCCGGGTCTCGCGTGATTCCTTCGTCCATGCGCGTTCCCTTCATCAACCTTCATGAAAGGAATATAGACTCCTGCTCCATTGATGTTGAGTTTGGCCATGTGATTTGCTTTGACTAAGGCAATATGGGGATAAATGAGAAGGTGCCTATTATGAGCTTAAAACTTCAGAAATTGTTTCTTTCTGTTTGCCCCTTGGATGCTTCCTAGATCCACTTTGAAAAGAACATGCCCAGGTAGCCACTGCCCCTTCAGCCTGGGCTTGAGATTAAGACACATGGAGCAGACCTCAATTCATTATGCGGCCTCAAGCAGAGGTACTCCAGCCAACCAACAGAGAGAAAATGCCAAAGCAGAATGCTTATAGTGTGAGTTAGTTATTGCTGGCTGTACTTGACTGGGTGCTACAAGAAAGATCTGAGCTTGGAAAGGAACTGGCCACAGACATACAGAAAGAGCATTAATTACAGTACCTTTAGGATTAAAAAATGACATTGTGTGTCACCACATCAAAAGAGTGGCCATCATAGGCCGGAACCACATACAATACTTATAGATGTGACGAGGGGGAGGAAAACCCACATACCTATCCCAAGGGTATCCTCTGTGGCCAGGTGCCTAGTGCTGGGAGTTCCTTGTGGGACACACGATTGAATTAACCCAAGTAGGGTCATTTGCTAAACTGCCCTTGCCATCTGGGCCACAGACTCTTGCAGCCGTCCCAGATTTGATATCAGCCCCAACACCTGAGGCCATATCAGCCCTAACACCTGAGGCCATATCGCTCTGGCCCCCACAGAGATCTCACTCCCCTGTAACAACATCATTGCACCAGTTTCCCATTCCCACAGCCATGTGGCATCCTGCACCCCAGGAACAGGTAGATGCAAGGTCCTGAGTCCTGGGAACGGGAGGCCCAGTGCAGTGAGAGTGCCACCATCAGGATGGAGGAGATTGGTGCCACACTTTCCAGAGTCAGAAAACTGCTTTAATTGGGGCATCTAGCTACTGCTGGCAACCCCATCATTGCTGGTGAGGTACCCTTGCATCTCATGCAACCATGAAGAGGTAGTAGAGGACTCATACAACTCTCAGGCACAGACACACACCTACAGAACCAGTGAGCCCACCCAAAGCAGCCCACCCCAGCAAAGAGGCTTCAGAAGGATCCAGAATCTCTCTTGGGGGCACAGCAGCTCACCCAGAGCCCCAGAGATCCCATGGGGGACAGTCCACCCCAGCTGAGGAGATCCAGAGTGTCACAGTAATGTTTTTAGGGTCACAGGGGCCTGTCCACAACAACAGCAGCCTCACCCACTGTGGTCATTTCAGCTGAGCAGGAATAGAGGGACCCAGCATCACTCACTAACACCTCACCAAGTACTCCATGTCAATAGGGGAGCTGCAGACCATCCCAGTTTCCTCCTGAGAATATAGGGCACCACATTCAAATCAAGTGACAACACTCAGTATCACCCACTTCAATAGCAAAGCCACAGAATACCTCAAGGCCTCCCCTCGGGATACAGGGCACTACACAGATCCCCAGAGACACTATTGAGTCACCCACTCTATCTGAGGGGCTGCTGAGCACCCAATTATCCCTGTTAAAGCCTAAGGTCCTAATCACGACCCCCAGGATGCCCTCTCAAAGTCATCAAGATAAGCTGAAGACCTTCAGATCACTTCAGAGCACCTATCAACGTCATGGGTCACTAGCCAGTCTTCTACTGAGTCCACCCAGGGTCACAAAACCTCAGCCAGTGAGCAATAGGGCATCTAGGCTCTTCTCCCCAAGAATCCAAGATCTCATCCACAACCTTGATGATGCAAACTGGCAAGAGCCTAGGCCATAGAGACACTCACAGACAATTCTGACATAGAATACAGTTGAAGTAATCACACAGAGTTTACACTACTGCATCTATCCAGAACCAAAACTAAAACACCTTACCCAATGGTCAATACAAAACACATCTACAGGAGGGAATTTCTCTCCTCAAAAGACATTCCTGAGTATTAGAAGAAGGATCTGCTCCATCAGATACCCAGATATCAATGTATGGATACTAGAAAAATGAAAAAACAAGAGAATATGACACCCGCAAAGGAATACAATAATTGTCCAGTATCAGATTCCAAATAATATGAAACCTCTGAAATGACTAAAAAGGAATTCTGAGCAATAATCTTAAGGAAACTCAATGAGATACAAGAAAGCTCAGATAGAAGTTACAACAAAATGAAAAACAAAACAAAACAAATCCAGGATCTGAAGGAGGAAGTTTATAAAGAGATAAATAGCTTAAAAAAGAACACAGTAGAACTCATGGAACTGAAGGAGCCATTAAAGGAAATAAAAAAAATACAACAGAAAGCTTAAGAAATAGGCTAGAGAAAGCAGAAGAAAGAATTTGCAACCTTGAAGACAGGCTTTTTGAAATAAACCATGGAGACCCAAAAAAAAAAAAAAAAAAGAATTAAAAAATAGAAAACTACAAGAGCTGTCAGACAACTTCAAGCACATAAATATCCAAATTACAGGTGTTTCAGAAGGGAAGGAGAAAGGAAAAGGCATTAAAAACCTGTGCAATGAAATAATAGTGGAAAACTTCCCAGGTATTGCGAGAGATATGAACTTCCAGATCCAAGAAGCTCAAAGATCCCCCACCAGATTCAATCCCAAAAGGCCCTCTATGAGACACATTATAGTCAAACATTCAAAAGTCAAAAATAAAAAGACAATTCAAAAAACAGCAAGAGAAAAGCATCAAGTCACCTATAAGGTAGCCCCCATCATACTAACAGCAGATTTCTCAATAGAAACCTTACATACCAGGAGAGAATGGGATGATAAATTCAAATTACTGAAAGAAAAAAACTGCCAGCCAAGATACTATACCTAGCAAGGCTATCCTTCAGAAATTAAAGGGAAATAGTATATTTCCCAGACAAACGAAAAATGTGGGAATTCACCCCCACATGACCAGCCCTACAAGAAATTCTGAAGAGAGTCATGCATCTGGAATCCAAAAAATTATCATCACTACTATGAATATATGAGATAGAACAAAACTCACGGGTGCAGCAGATATGCAATCAGGAAAGAGAAAGAAACTATATCTTACACTTCAAAAAACCAACAAAAACCAAAGACAAACAATAAAATAAAAGGGAAAGAAAGGAACAAAAGATATTTAAAATAACCACACAGAAATCAATAAAATGCCAGGAATAAAACAATACTTTTCAATAACACCACTTAATGTAAACGGATTGAATTTTCCACTCATAATACAGACTGGCTGAATGGATTACAAAACAATACCCAACTATATGTTATGATATGGATTGAACTGTGTCCCCCAAGTTTTATATATTAAAAGACTGATTCCCACTATGACTATTAAGAGGGTGAGAAATCCCATTATAGTTAACTGAAAGGTGGTGCCTTGAAGAAGTGATGAGTGATGAATTAATGGTGGTGCCTTGAAGAAGTGATGAATTAATCCTAATGAAAGGATTAATGATGATGGTCATGAGCCTGGTTCGGGAGGGGGGGAGGTTAAAAGGAGAGCCTCAAATGTAACTTAGAACAAATATAAAGATATATTCTGTTAAAATTTTAGAATACCAAGTTGAGAAAAGTAAATCTTCTGGTATTCACTTAGCAAAACCAAGTCACATCCAAAGCAGGCAGTGATGGAAAAAAAAAACAGTTAAAAAAAGAAAAGAAAAGAAAAAACAAGGCAGGGAGTGATGCAGGACAGGGATGGGAAAGCAGACACCTTTCCATAACACATCTCTACGGCAACCTTGTATTCTAAAAATGAATAACATCTAGAAAGTTCTGAGGAAAAAAAGTGCGACCAAATAAAATTATACTCAGCCAAGGTATTAGTTTTTAAGGCCATTAAAACTGAAATATATACTAAAAAAAATAGTAATTCCATCTTCAATATTTTTGTCACCTTTCTTTTTAATCTTAGAACTTCTAGAAATTAGTATCTCTTGAAGCATTGAAACATTTATCATTTAGCTTTACCTCTGTTTCTATTTGATTGTCTCCAAATAAATATTATAAATGTAAATCTCTTTTTTAAAAATAGCATATATTGAGGTGCTCTTTTTACACACAATTTATTTACAATTTATCTATCTAAGCTTCTTTCTATATAACCCTTAAGAGATGGTTATATGATAATTAATATTAAAGATTTTGATTTTTAACTGGTGTAAACTGGGAGATTTTTCTTTGCTATCTTCTTTTTGTTCTTTCTTATTACTTGAATGTTTATACGTATGAATAATTTTTCCAAAAACAAGAAAGTAATTATTTTTTAAAAAAGAACCTCAATAGGGCCGGCCCGGTGGCGCGCTGGATAGTGCGCCGCTTGGGAAG
>NW_007731606.1:9049-23625 GCF_000696425.1 Galeopterus variegatus | reverse complement strand
AAAAAAAAAAAAAAAAAAAAAAAAAAAAAAAAAAAAAAAAAAAAAGAACCTCAATAATGAAAGGGCAAATGAAAAGAAGTTCCAGTCAAAAAACAGAGAAGTTATAGGCAAGAGAAGGAGGTAAAATGGGAAAACGAGTGTTTCAGAAGCTGATAAAGGAGTCATCTTGAAATACGATGAAAATTAAAGATGTAAAATAGAGGGGTTCAAAAATTTACCTTGACAAGTCACCAGTGACCTAAGTAAGAGCAACTGAAACAGCAAGAATTTTAATCTAATTTGTTAACCTAAATTGTTATTGTTAACACCTAAAAGTACAATGGTAATAATTAGGCTAAATGTGCTAATTTAGCAGGTTAAATAAGAAGAAATCCTGTCATAAAAACATTATTTACTTTGTCTAATGAGGTACTGAACTTATATAGTAAATATAGTGATCTTGATTTTAAAGAATCTTCTTACAATTGGAGCAGTGATATATTCCCTATTTCTAAAATTTTTAGTGGTCAGGGAGGTTGCAGATTTAAAGATTTCCAAGTTTCCTTTCTAACTCTTAAGGAATTGATTCCAGGAAAACAGATGAGAACTAAATGATTTCTTTAAAAAACTGTAATATCAAATGAAAATATAAATGCATTATTGATATTGAGTATAGATCTATAGTATCTATAAAACTATGAACAAACAGAACTAGAAAAGCTTCATCAGATAATAATATCTCTCCTCCTCACCAAACATCTCTTTAGAATTTTTAATAAATTATAAAGCTGACTTTTAGGTGCTTTATTTGATTTTCTCATTAAGAGGTAAAAATGTTGATGACTTATCAATGAGTAAAGTGGTAGAAAAAGAGGGAGAAAAGGGGTAAGATTCATAGAAATCAAAACTAAAACATCAAGAATTGGGTAAGTTCACACACAAAAAATTACCTTCTCTTTTCTCTGCCATACATCTATTCAATTCTTGTATTGTTGCCTTATCAATAGATAAATGTACTTTAAGCTTGTCCAATTCTTCTTGAAGATTCATCCTATAAAAATTAAAGCAATAAAAAATTACTTAAATGTGTAAGTTAAGGAACAACGCAGCAAAGAAATAAAGGCAGTAAAGATATTTAAAAGTATAAAATACAGAATAGTATAATAAAAGCAGAAATAAATTAATAATATTTAAAAATCCTAAAAATTATAATTGAATTTTAATGAGGATCTGGAAGATAAAATGTTTAAAGTTAGTGATTTCTGTTAACTTTATCTCAATAAACATACTAAACACTTAAAATATAGACTACATAATTTTAAAAATCGTATGTTGGGTTGCTCAACCACTTTCTAACACACAGATATGCTAGGTAAAATAGTAATTTTAAAATATTAATACCACTGAAAGCAAGGATACTAAATCTCTAGATACCAAATAAAGGTGAAGAACATTTACCAGTAAAATGGATTTGAGCTACTATAGTGAGTACCTGACCTGGATCAAAATATTGCCCATGGGGACACAGGCTGTGAGACCTGAGTGGGGAAGGACATTTAGATCCAAGGCCCTATATGGCTGAGAGACAAAAGTGAACTAACTACAGGAAGCTAAGAGACAAAAATTGGATGAATGAAAACCTGAATATCTGAGCTTATCTGGTTGAGGTTCCATTAAAAAGAACTGTCCTGTCCCAGTCTTGGGGCAGGACAGAGTCAACCATATGAGATCAGAATCCTAAGCCTATATTACTTGTTCAAAATTAAGCCATGTATATTTGAAGAAACCTGAAGAATTGACAGTAATATAAAAACTAATATATGGCCAGTGTATACAGGAGGGTTTAGGCAGACACAATCATATCCTAAAGGGAGGTTTCCACAACTAAGAAAATGGATGAGAGAAAAACCACCATAGAAAATAATTCTCAAAGAAGTCAAGCTTGGAAATAAGAACAAATACATAAATAATACAAATGAATGGCAGTCTACATATCATCTTGCCCAAAATAGGAGAATGCACAACAAAAAATAGAGATAATAGAACAATTGAAAATAATTTTTATAATTAGTTTTTGAAATGTTAAAAAAGAGTCAATAAACATATAAAAAAGAATATGGGTTTATGAAACAAAAGGAGGCAGATAAGAAAAAGAATCAAATAATATAGAGAGAAATGCTAAATAAAACAATAAAAATTAATAACAACATAATAAGTGAATTTAAAAATTCAATGGATGGGTTAAATCACAGGCAGAAAAAGCGGTAAAATGAAAGACAACACAAGCAGAAAGAGAAGGAAAACAGTAGAGGTATAGAAAGTTCGCTGGAATGAGAAGTCCAGAAAGCATCCAAAAGAAATTACACAAGGAGAGAATTGAGAGAACTAGGGGGAGGGTGGAGCAAAAGTCAAAACACAATAGCTGAGGACTTCAGAACTGATGAAAGATATGAATTCACAGATTAGGAGAGTATCAAAAATTATAAGTGCAATAAATAAAACTATATTCACACTTAAAATATCATAGCAAAACTGAAGAACACCAAAGAAAGAGACAGTCTTTAAATCAACCAGTCTTTAATCAACCGGTTAGCTCAATTGGTTAGATTCCAGCCTTATAACCCTAAGGTCACAGGTTTGGATCCCTGAACCAGCAAGCTGCCAATAAATAAATAAATAAATAAATAAACAAACCAGATTGAGAAGAAAAACTCACTAACAACTAAAGAACTTTGGAATAACAGCAGTCTTCTCATATCAGCAAGAAAAGCCAGAAGGAAAATAAGTAGTATCTTCCACATGCTAAAGTTTACTAGTCACAGATCCTAGATGAAAGAACTATTAAAGAATCTATTTTAGGAAGAAAAAACCTCAAAAGCAATGAAACAAAATATAGAGTGATCATGAAAGCTGGCAAATGTGTACATGGAACTAAAAAAATATTATGTAAAGCAATAACAACATCTAAATGAAAACAGAGATAAAATAAGGTAGAACTAAAATTCTGGACAACAAAATGATATAAGATCAAGGAAGGGACCAGAGTTAAAGCATTTTAAGGTCTTTGTATTGTTGTAGGACGATAGAGGTACTGATGAACTTCAGACTTTATCAAAAAAATATTGTATATTATAATTTGAAGAATAACCACTTAAAGAATGGAAAATAAATATAAAATTTACAAATCAGAAGAGGTCAGAAAAAAGACATAGAAAATGTAGTTAATCAAATTGAAGGCAAGAAGATCACTTTTAAAAAGGATCATAAAAATATAAAATAGTTTTAAGAGAAATAACGTCATTAGAGATAAAGATGTTCATTACATAATAATCAAATAGTTTACCGTGAAAATATATTAGTTCTAACCTTTTATTTACTCAAATATAAGAAATAAAATGCCTATAATTCAAATGATAAAAAGGTATATAACGTAAAAAATAAGTAGCTTCCATTTCCCCTCACTCAGTGTACTGCTTGAAGAAACTGATGCTTACAGTTTGATGTATATTCTTATACTTTTTGTTCATATAAACATAAATACACATACATAAGAATTTTAAAAATTGGGATCTTATAACATATATTGGCAGCTTCCCAGGTCAATTACAGGTTGATAGGAGGATCACATACACATGCACTCAAACACACAAGATTAATTTTGGATTAAGTTCCTGATTTGTTTAGCTAAGAACAAGGAACATATCAAAGCAAGATGGCCCCACAAAGAAAAAGCAGGTGTAACTTACCTCAACTTAGTCCTCCTTGGCTCTCAGATCACTAACCCAGCAGAATATAGTGCTGCTGGTGTTAGAAATGTTATTTCCTGCTTCTTTAGAGATATTTTATACTTACAGCTCATTCCTTTTAGAAAGAACCCACACAGTCCCTGCTTTTAATAAGAAATACTTATAGACATCACAGACCACCTTGTTCTTCAGTCAAACTAAGCACCAACAAACCACATCCCAATGGGTGTTTGGGAGAAGGGCTGACAGTCAGTGCCCTGGCACCCCCAAGCAGGATGAGCACTGGCTATCTACTGACTCTAATTTACTACCCACGTATTATATTGTTTCTGTTACTGTTTGGTATGAGGACCACAATTTAAAATCTATTTCTCATTGGACAAATTATATGAAATGACTATATTCACTGGACAATAAGAGGCAGCACAAAACTGTTATCCCTGACAGAAAGCAAATAAACAAAGAGAGCTCCTAATGATTTCTGCATGGAGGCATTTTCCAGACCATGATGCAGGCAGAGTGGTCCCAAGAAGAATATGGCAGTCTCACTGAGTTGATGACAAAGAGACTAGAGTTTGGGAAGGCTAAATGACTGGAATTTGTGAAGCACAGTACTCAGAGAGGGAGAAATAATGAATAAGAGCTATAGAAATCTGCATAACAATTCCTTTGAGTGTGGCTAAATATTTTGTTACATATGCATAGTAGGAAACACAAGGAAATTTTTAAAAAAGACATAAGAAACACAAGGAGAGACCTATAGTTACTAGAGGTGGGAAAGGGGAAGGGAGGTATGGGATATGGAGTAACTGGATAAGGGACACAAAAAGTAATTATGATTTGTAGTGATGAACATGTTAATACTATTAATTTGATCATCACATACTGTACATAAATACTGATAGTCAACGCTGTACCCCGTAAATATGTATAAATAAAAAATTAAAATTAAAAAAAAAAGAAACACGGAGTCCAGGCAAAGAACAACTGGCGCTATAAATCAGAACTATTCCCATAGCTCACACAGGATTGCATTTGAGTTGTGACTAACCAGAGAAGAGAATCTTTGTTGGAAACACGGAGTCCAGGCAAAGAACAACTGGCGCTATAAATCAGAACTACTCCCATAGCTCACACAGGATTGCATTTGAGTTGTGACTAACCAGAGAAGAGAATCTTTGTTGAACATCAGGGTTGTTCAATAGAGAACCGAGAAGGGCCATTACTAATGAGTAGAGATAAACAAGCCTCTGGTAAAGGACCTTCAACTCGTGCTAACAAGGTTTGCAAAAAAACCCGAAAATATTTAAACTGAGATTTTAACATATCACTTTGTAGGGTAAATGCTGGACATAGCCCTATTCCCCCTCCCCAAGTATACCAGAGTTCCCCCTGCCCCCTGGGAAACTACCCCTGGCCAAGGTAGTTATCCAAGGAAATGCACGTTCCCTTTAAGACAAACGGAAGACTGGAGGAAGCAGGGACCCTAAGTAAATGAATTAGCATGCTGGCACTGAAGCACTCTGGCACCAGGAGAGTAGAGAGGAGATTAAATTATCTACCCAGCCAGATCTCCCGCATGCTTTGACTTATGTGAGCTGGGTGAGGGTCTGCACGTAAGCCTGCAAACGATTTATACCCCTACTTTGATCTCTTCACTGTATAACTGTAATGTACCTCGTCGCTGCACGGGTATCTAGCTGGCCAGTCACCATCAGCAACTCCTGTAAGTCTAATAAACCAATGTTTTATTAAATTTATTTAATTAAACCTCTTGGAATGCCAGGTAAGTTCTTTGGAACAGGCAAACACTATGCTAGTGCCCTCTCAGATTTGGGGCTCCCGTGATATACTCTTTCAGTAATTAATAGAAAAATTGGATGTATATCAGTAAGGATATAGAATATTTGAAAAACACTATTAAAAAAAAAACAACTTGGGGCTGGCCCGGTGGCGCACTGCTACAGTGCGCTGCTTGTGAGCGCAGCGGCGCTCCCGCCGAGGGTTCGGATCCCACATACAGACTGGCGGCTCACTGGCTGAGTGAGGTGCGGGCGAAACTTGGGGCCGGCCCGGTGGCGCACTGCTACAGTGCGCCGCTTGTGAGCGCAGCGGCGCTCCCGCCGAGGGTTCGGATCCCACATACAGACTGGCGGCTCACTGGCTGAGTGAGGTGCGGGCGCAACACCAAGGGTTGCGATCCCGTTGCTGGTCCCGGTCCGGTACGGGCACAACACTGAGGGTTGCGATCCGTTGCCAGTCACGAATAAAAGACAAAAAGGAAAAAAAAAAAAAAACTTGACCTAACTGAATTTATGAAACACTCCAGCCAAGAACAGCAAGATAAACATTCTTTTCAAGTGCCATGGAACATTCACCAAGGTAAGATCACATGCTGGGCCATAAAACAATTCTGAATAAAGCTAAAATAACCTAAATCATGCAAAGCATCTTCTATGACCAGAACATAATTAAATTAAAAATCAATACTAGAAGAATGTCTGGAAAATCCCCAAATATTTGAAATTAAAGAACCTACTTCTGACAAAGATTCTCTGCCTGACTAAACTTTAGTCAGGCTCTTGAACCTTCTAGCCCCATCTGTGCACTTCCCTGTAAAATCCAGTTTTAGTGAAGAACCCTGCTAAGTCAATCTAGCAAGAACCCCCCACCTCCTGATATCTGATCACCCTTGATATCTGACCAGGTTCCTCATCCTCCATCACCCCCCAAGTCAGGTGAAGCCTGATCAACCTGGCCTGTCTTTATCAAGAATACTATTAGGTAGGCTTAGGCAGAATCTTCATTACACCTTATGTTTCCTCTTAATTTTCCATCCACTGACCCCCACTCTGCTCTGTGGCTATAAATTCCCACTTACCTGTGCTGTATTGGAGATGAACCCAATCTTTCTCCTCCACTGCAAAATCCCATTGCAGTGGTCCCTGTACTTATTGTCATGATCCTGAAAAAGTCTTCCTACCATATTTTAACAAGTACCATTGAATATTTTTTTTCTTTAACACTTCTAAATACTTCTTTCAAAGAAGAATCCAAGATGAATTAGAAAATATTCTGAATTTAACAAAAAATTAAAACACATTTCCAAATGTAAGGTACAACTAAAGCAATACTGAGATGGGTATCTATAATGTTACATACTTATATTAGAAAAGAATAAAAATCTACAATGATGTAAGCCTCCAAATAAAGAAGCTAGGAAAGAAGACAAATCAAGTTGAGCACTTTTAATGAAATTTTTATGTGTAGTGGCCATTTGGATGTGCTCTTTTTAAAAATATCTTTTCAAATGTTTTGCTCATTTTTCCATTGGGTTGACTCCTATTTATTTATAGGAATTCTTCTGGAATATATTCTGGATACTAGTCCTTTCCTGGACATACATACTGAAAATATCTTTTCTCACTCTGAACGTTGCCTTTCAATTCATTTAACGGTATCTTTCAATGAACAGTTGTTCTTGATTTTAATACAGTTCAACTTACAAATTTTTAGTTGTTTAGTGCTTTTAATGTCTGGTTTAAGATATCTTTGCCTACTACAAAGTCACAAAGATGTTCTCTTATGTTTTCCTCTGAAAGTTTTATTGCTTAATCTTTCACATTTAGACCTGCTATCAATCTGGAATTGACTTTTGGATTTTGTGTGAAGTAAAATAACCTATTAATTTAAATAGATTTTTTTAAAAAAATGACAGTTCTTGAGATTTTTAATTATACAGTTATACCATTTGCTATTTTTGCTCATTTCCAATTTTTCATGATTATAAACAATGCTATAGTTAACATCCTTGTATATGTGCTCATATACAATATTACCTTTAGTGTTTGTAACTAGAGGTAAAGTTATTAGATCTTTGAACACATACTTAAAAAATTAGAATATTTCGAACATAAAAAGTATGAAGAATAATATAACCAGCATTAATATCACAACCAACTAGATACAAAAACACTAATATCACACCACATTTAATCCACTTGTATTTTTGTGAAAAAAGAAAATGATCTGAAAATAAATAATATTCCACCTTTCTTTCCTCTCTGGAAGTAATCAGTATCTTAAATTTGGTGTGTAGCTTTCTGGTCCATGTTTTAACACTAAGTGTGTGTGTGTGGTTATTTATAACTATATTTTTATGAATGTGTGTATATACACATATATGAGGTTACTTCAAAGTTCATGGAAAAATAGATTGAAAAGATAATACGAATCTTTCCACAAACTTTTTGAAATATCCTTGTACATATACACAAAAAATACAGCATTGTTTTGATATTTAAAAACTTTACACTTTTAGAAAATGTATTATACTGTGTATACTATTATTCAACTTCCTTCTTTGAACTCAACTTTGCTTTAGAGGCATTTCCATCTTGATAAATATAAATCTAGTTTATGCATGTTAAATGCTATATGGAAGGGCATTATAATAATATACCACAGTGTATTTATATCAGCTACTAATGGACATTTACATTGCTTCTAATTCTTCACTATTACAAAAATGCTGCAGTGAACATCCTTATTAATGTATCTTATTTCACTTCATTTAAAAATATCCTAGAAATCTATTTCACACTATAATTTTTCTCTCAAGGGTTTTTATGTCCCCTAGATAGAATTACAAATATTGGAAAAAATATTACCAAATTTAATGCCTTTTTACATCTGAAGATAATTTTGCCTACAACATGCCTACATTTGATAATATATGAGACTATTCATTTCTTATGAACCCTAAGAAGCAACTAATCTACACTGAAAACAAGCTATTCTAAAGGCTGATGTAGTTTTTAGAATAAGCAAACACTTAGTATAAGTTACCTACATCATTCAGAATAAATTTTGATATTTATATATAGTCGTTAGCATTCAGATCAGATGTTCAACCAACACTGTTGATAAGATTATTTTCTCTAAAGAAAAAGTATTGTAAAATATTTGGTATCTTTTTTTTAGAAAAATCAAATGATTACAACACTTAAGATTTTCCTGTGAAATTCTTTAAGCAATTTTTAAAATACCATATATATAGATATAATGCCCCAAATGTGTGAAAACAAATTAAGGAAGGAAATAAATTAAAAATACTGTATGTATGGGCTCAAAAAATAAATACCCTATGTATATGGTTTCAAATGTTTGAAAACTAGGGATAAACTTCAAAAGTTAATCTCAAGCATTACAAAATAAAACTCAAGAATATACTTGCCATTTACTCAAGTGAAATATTTGCCTATAAGTACATAATATTTTCTTTCTTAACCAACAATCTTGTTGACTATACAGCAAAATAAAATAAAAAAATATAATAGACAAAAGGTGGAAACAACCCAAACATCCATCAACAGATGAATAAACAAAATATATACAATGGAATATTCTTCAGGTTTAAAAAGGAAAGAAATCCTGACACGTGCTAACATAGATAAACCTTGAAGAAATTATTTAATTTAATTTTTTTTAATTTTTATTGAATCAAAATTGATTATACATATTTTGGGGGTTCAACGTTGACATATGTTGATCAAGTGCTAACATAGATAAACCTTGAAGAAATTATTTAATTTAATTTTTTTTAATTTTTATTGAATCAAAATTGATTATACATATTTTCGGGGTTCAACGTTGACATATGTTGATCAAATCAATATTACTATCACATATATTGTTACAAATCATACTTGTTCTTTATGCCCTTTGTCCAATCTCTCCCCATACCCCTCTACCTCTCCTTCTCCCTCTCCCCTCTAATTACCCTAGATTTCTTCTCTCCTTTTGAAAGAGTAATGGTTACTCTGTTGATTTGTTGCCTAGATGATCTGTCCAATGCTGAGAGTTGCGTTCAGGTCCCCCAATATTATCGCAGAGCAGATGTTTCTTCTGTCACTCTGGAATAGGCTTTGTGGAGAGAGACATCCTTTTCTTTATCTCTTCTGGTGACTCTCCTTTTGTCAATGCACTCCAGTGGCTGGTGGACCATTTGCATCGTGGTGTGGCGTCCAGCTGCTTTTGTGGCAGTCATGGTTATTGTGGTGGCTGTGGTGGGCCACCCACAGGGAAGTGATATTTTTGGCATGCTCCTTGGCTCAGGCAGTGTGCCTGGTTGTGGGAAGGGAGTCTAGTCCCCGGCTTCACACCTCGAGTCCCTGAACAGGCCCCAAAGTGCTTGTGCAGTGTGCCTGGTTGTGGGAGGGGGATCTGGTCCCCGGTCCATGCCTTGGGTCCCTGGGTGGGCCCTGAGGCACTAGCATGGTGTGCCTAGTTGTCGGGTCTGCCGCCGGCTGACCTGAACAGCCCTAGCCTTGTTCCTTTTGCTGGGTGAGCGAATGGCCCGGATTACTCTTTCCCTCCTGTCCCCTTTGGAAGGAGATGGGGAAAGAGAGCCATGAAGAGAGGTGAGCACAGCCGCCGGCCCCAACCAGCCCGGTTTAAAGGACACTCAGATGGGGCAGGGGTTCTGTTGAGCAGTTCCGTTTATTATCACACAAGCACTTGCTTTTAAAGGCAAATGGGAGGGGCCGGCCCGGTGGTGCACTGCTACAGTGCGCCGCTTGGGAGCGCAGCGGCACTCCTGCTCAGGGTTCGGATCCCACATACAGACCGGCGGCTCACTGGCTAAGCGAGGTGCGGGCGCAACACCGAGGGTTGCGATCCCGTTGCCGGTCCCGGTCCGGTACGGGCACGACACTGAGGGTTGCGATCCGTTGCCGGTCACAAAAAAAAGACAAAAAGGGAAAAAAAAAAAAAGGCAAATGGGGAAGGGAGGTTTTTTACATAATCCTATCAGCTTAAAGGTCAAGGGCACACATCCTGTCTCAATGCCTAGCTATTGCAACCACACAGTGTTCACGAGCGCGGAAGCGCGTATTTGGCCAATAAGGGCTAAGGCAAGGTTCCCGCAGACACCCCCACCCTACTTCCTCCCGGCGCCGTCTTAGGCTGTCACATTAATATGCCCTTGTGGGCCCATAATGGCGCCACTTGTAATGTCACTTAAGGTGGCGTTAGTTTTTAAGGCCCAACACCTAGTTATGGGAGGGGTGTCCAGTCCCTGGCTCCAAGCCTCGGGTCCCTTGAAGAAATTATAATAAATGAAATAAGACAGGCACAGAACAAATATTGTGTAATTCCACTTATATTAGGTACCTAGAATAAGCAAATTCATACAGACAGAAAGTAGAAAGAGACAGGGGCTGGGAGAAGTGGGGAATGAGGAGGCATTTTTAAATGGGTAAAGAGTTTCAATTTGAGAATATGAAAAGGTTTTGGAGATGGTGATGGTGATGACAGTATAACAACATGAGTATACTCAATGCCACTGAACGATACACCTAAAAATGGTCAAAATGGTAAATTTTATGTTATGTATATTTTACCACAATTAAAAAAATACACACACACACACACACACACACATATGTGAGGGTACTTCAGAAAGTTCATGGAAGGATTTGTATCATATTTTAATTCCATTATTCCATGAACATTTTGAAGTACTTTCATATATACCTATACACTATATGTATACAAGTGCACACAAATACACACACACACCCATAATTTAGGTTGATTATATAGCAAACAAATGTATAAATCATTTCTATATTTTAGACAAATGGGAGGACAAGAAAGAAAAAGAAGGGGGAAAGTGGAAAAAATAAGGGAAATACTTAAAAACGGAAAGGTAGAAAAGAGCTTTATCACATTAATGGCAGGTTTTAATTACATATTTGTGTGCTTATCAATTACTACTTCTGTTCTCCAGTAAAGTGAAGCACTGTGAGGCCTAGAGTCTTGTGTGTTCTGCTCAGTATTTTACTTCCTGCGTGCAATATATTTGTTGAATTAATGAATGAAAACACAAGCAACACAAAGAATCACACAGACTCAGTTAGTGTAACTAATATTACTAAAGTCTATAGTTTAAAAGCATTTTTCACATATATCATTTCCCTAGCTATAATGGTTTACTTGCTTCCAGGCCCCAGGACTTTAATAGCATCCTGTGTGACTGCTCAAAACCCATCTATAGGCTTTATGTTGCATCATACTATAAAGCATTCTAGTGATAGAAAAGAGGAATATGAGAGACCATGGGCTTCAGGGATCTAATTCGGCAATGAATTAAGTTTTATGTTAATCTTGTTCTGAAACTTCCCATTCTTACCTAGGGATTCTTTTTTTTTTTTTTTTCCCTTTTTGTCTTTTTTCGTGACCGGCAACGGATCGCAACCCTCAGTGTCGCGTCCGTACCGGACCGGGACCGGCAACAGGATCGCAACCCTCGGTGTTGCTCCCGCACCTCGCTCAGCCAGTGAGCGGCCGGTCTGTATGTGGGATCCGAACCCTTGGTGGGAGCACCACTGCGCTTCCCAAGCGGCGCACTGTAGCAGTGCGCCACCAGGCCGGCCCCTAGGGATTCTTAATAGATGAGTTTACTTCCTATAAGCTCCAGTCTTAGTGTATGAATATCTTGTCCCTGATTCTCAATCATAAAGTCACTAATATTCAAAATCTGTTGCCACATAGCTGTGAAATCCATTGCCTTTTCTTTCTAACAGACCCTGATAAACAACTTGTACAACTCTTGATTAAACTACTGTACCAGAACTTATATTCTGATTTGTTCTTGGCTTATGATAGCCTGTGCTCTTTTCTGTTGGACTGATTTCTTGAGCAGATACATTTAAATTCTTATCTTATTAACTGATCTCATTAACTTTTGCATGTAATCATATAGCCTGTTTGTCAAGTAGCCTGTGCTCTTTTCTGTTGGACTGATTTCTTGAGCAGATACATTTACATTCTTATCTTATTAACTGATCTCATTAACTTTTGCATGTAATCATATAGCCTGTTTGTCAAAGCTATAAAAAAGTAACATGTGGGACAACTGGATATCCAAATGCAAAAAATGAAGTTGGACTCCCTACTTCACACTACAAATAAAAGATTAGCTCAAAGTGGATAAAAGGCCTAAATATAAAAGGTAAAATTATAAAACAAATGGAAGAAAACATGGGGGTAAATCTTCATGACCATGGATTTGGTGATGGATTCTTTGTTATGACAGCAAAAGCATGAGCAACAAAAGTAAAAATAGATAAACCAGATGCCATCAAAATGAAAAACTTTTGTGCAGCAAAGAACACTATCAAGGAAATGAAAAGACAACCTATAAAACAGGAGAAACTTTTTGCAAATGTCTAATAACTAAAATATGTAAAGAACTCTTACAATGCAACAACAAAAAGGAAACAACTCAATTTTTGAAACAGGCAAAAGATTTGAACAGACAGTCTTCAAGGAAGATAAACAAATGGCCAAACACATGCAAGGATGCTTGGGGGGTCATTAATTATTAAGGAATGTAAATCAAAACCACAGTAAGATACTATTTCACACCCACTAGGCTGGCCATAGTAATAATATTTTTAAAACCCTCCAAACAGAATTTAACAAATGTTGACAAGGATGTGGGGAAATTGGAACCCTCATAGGTTGCTAGCGAGAATGTAAAATGGTGCAGCCACTGTGAAAATAGTTTGGCAGTTCCTTAAAAAATTAAACACAGAATTATCATACAACCCAGCAATTCCACTCATATGTATATATCCAAAAGAATTAAAAACGGGTATTCAAACAAGTACTTGTACACGAATGTTTACAACAGCCAAAAGGTAGAAGCAACTAATGTTCATCAACGGATGAATGGATCAACAAATTGTGGTATATACATACAACGAAATATTACTCAGCCATAAAAAGTAAAGTTCTGATACATGTTACAGTGTGGATAAATCCTGAAAACATTATGCTAAGTGAAAGAAGCCAGACACAAAATGTCATATATTACATGACTCTATTAAAATGAAATACTCAGAATAGGTAAATCCATAGAGACAGAAAGCAGATTAGTGGTTGCCAGGAACTGGGGGAAAGAGCAAATGGGGGTATGGGGGGTGACCGATTAACGGGTATGGGGATCAACTTTGGAAGTGATGAAAATGCTTTGGAATTAGATAAAAATCATGGTTGCACAACATTGTGAATGCACTAAATGTCACTGAATTGCATGCTTTAAAAAAACTAATGTGTAATTCATATACTCTTAATGGTTATCCAAAAATACATTTGTTTTCAAAATGTGTCATGACTGGCAGACATTTTTTTTCTAATAATTTTACTTTAGCTAGTTAGAGAAATGCTGTGCCTAAAGTTCATTTCTACATATCAAACAAATTATATGCTTGCTTAAGAAGACTGGTAGTCTTGCTTTGTTTGCAGAGGAAAAAAAATTTGCTAAACTTTCCTAAAACAATAATTTGATTTTAGTTCCTTAAGCAATTATTACTGAATTTTATAAAATATTCTTTCAAACTATGGCCTACATATATTTAATGTATAACCCAAGAGAGAAGAAGGAAGTACTCCAACCTGGACTATGTCATTGCTCTGTAGCTTACTTACTTTTTTATCATTAAGGAAAAATGATCCAAAGATCACTAAAATAAAGAAGACTATATTTAGTTATAATATATGGGGTAAAACTCCCTACTTGGATAAAATAAAATAAAAATTTTTGATTATGAATTTTAAATCCCTTTACCACTGACTCCATCTCTAACTGCCTTCATTGGCAAACTCACTAACCAGAATTCTCAGCATCAACTAGGAAAAAACATCAGAAATTCTTTGCGGGCTGGCCCGGTGGCGCACTGCTGCAGTGCGCCGCTTGGGAATGCGGCGGCGCTCCCGCCAAGGGTTCGGATCCCACATACAGACTGGCCGCTCACTGGCTGAGCGAGGTGCGGGCGCAACACC
>NW_007731606.1:6960-8438 GCF_000696425.1 Galeopterus variegatus | reverse complement strand
AAAAAAGGGGGGAAAAAAAAAAAAAAAAAAAAAAACCATGTGATCATACAGAGAGAAGATGGCCATCTGCAAGCCAGAAAGAGGGCTCTCACCAGGCACCTAATCCACGGGCACCTTGATCTTGAACTTCCTAGCCTCCATAACTGAGAAATTAAATGTCTGTTGTTTAAGTCACCCAATCTATGGCATTTTGTTATTAGCATGAGCTAATACATTTATAATTCAGTTCTCATTTTTTATTCCCCACACATATTCTTGAATTCACTAATATTAGAGGCACTATGCTTTTATTTGCTTAAATAAATCATTATATCAGAATAGGCCTGGTATAATGAACAACAAATTTACTGGTTTTTGTTTTTTACTTATTCATGTGCCTCTTTTTTGCCACATGTGAGGAAAATATAGGAAAATGGTCAGGGCCACTCAGATGTTCAGAATCTTGCCACGCATTTGTTGTAAATATTCTCAGGTATTCCTTGGTTACTACTTAATGTAATTGCGTATGGGCGCCCAGGTGTCCTGGGTTATGGACCTAAGTAAAAGGACTAACAGCTCTGATACACGATTCTTCTCAGAACGCTCTGAGAAGCCACTAGGATGACTGCTCCTCCCTCTGTATAAAACCTATTAATTTTTTACCCACGGCTCCCAGGACCTTTTCCTATTACCTAGCTCTTAGACCTGCGTGTGGAGGGTTTGTGACCCACTCTGTGCAATGGGCTCGAGAGGTCTGTGAGCCCTAGCCCTAGCTCTACACCACGACAGCTAGAATCTGGGTGACTATCATGACTTAATTCAGATCTTCATGATAGATTTAAAGTATCATCTTACACTAGTCTATGACTAATATAAGACTATAAATAGTCTTAAATAGTTCTAGATACTAGTCTTTACACATTCTACATTGTTTCAGTTATTACCCTAAAATAATTATAATTACATAACACCCATATTCCACTTTATATACTGAAGGAACCCCAAACTCATTACCGTAGCAGACTGGATCCCACTGCAGTCACTGATAGCCCTTTAGATCTTAGTGTATACTATTCAGCTCACGTGTCACAATTTATCTTGAAACTTTGCTACAATTCTTTTCCCACTCACAAGCAGAATAGAACTTTCCCTGGGCCGGCCCGTGGCTCACTTGGTAGAGTGCGGTGCTGATAACACCAAGGCCCCGGGTTCGGATCCCACATAGGGATGGCCGGTTTGCTCACTGGCTGAGCGTGGTGCTGACAACACCAAGTCAAGGGTTAAGATCCCCTTACTGGTCATCTTTAAAAAAAAAAAAAAAAAAAAAAAAAAGAATAGAACTTTCCCTGCTTTAGGTCACTACTATTTCTCTTATTATTTTGTTTCTTATCACACTTTTGCTTGTCTTCCCTGTAAGCTTTGAGATCCTTATAAACAGGATGACATACTATTTCTCTTTCTTTACCTGTGCCTAGCAGAGTTCCCAGGTGCAGCATTTT
>NW_007731606.1:2554-6678 GCF_000696425.1 Galeopterus variegatus | reverse complement strand
TGGATCTAAATTATATTGTTTAATTACTGAATGAATGAATAAAAGAATGTTTGTTAAACACCAAAGAAACCAGCCAATTTACCACTTCAGAAATTGCTAAATTCTTCATCTTTTTGTTTAAATATAGTGATAATAAGTAGATGTATTTTATGAATCTAAGTGAGATATTATAGGACCTATATTCCATGCAAATTTCAAGTCCTTAGATTCCTACACTACAGCTGTAATGAATACTTCTGAATATGCTCAGTGATAGAAACACTATACTGTCGGTCAGTGGTAGCATCATTTCTTCATACTATATTTTGTAAACTGAAGTAGATTTGCCAACACAATGTTTTATTAATTCTTGAAAAGTTAACTCAACTTTTAAGATTGAATTTGAAAGTACTGTTTAAATTTGGTTTAAAAGTAATATTAATAGTACATCTTCTTTTGTGCATTGTAGCCTTGAATTTAAAAGATACTCCTGCAAAAATAGGAGTAAATCTCATTCTGTAAATAGTTTAGGCTTAATATTAAACTAGATGTTCATGTATGACACAAGAATAAGACAGCCTGGCCATAGAAAAGAAGGCTGAAACTTCTGGCTCCCAAAAGAAAGAGTGAATGTACTTATCTCTTGTCAGGCCTTAAAAACTAACGCCACCTTAAGTGACATTACAAGCGGCGCCATTATGGGCCCACAAGGGCTCATTAACGTGGCAGCCTAAGACGGTGCCGAGAGGAAGTAGGGTGGGAGTGTCTGCGGGAACCTTGCCTTAGCCCTTATTTGCCAAATACGCGCTTCCGCGCTCGTGAACACTGTGTGGTTGCAATAGCTAGGCACTGAGACAGGATGCATGCCCTTGAGTGATAGGATTATGTAAAAAACCTCCCTTCCCCATTTGCCTTTAAAAGCAAGTGCTTGTGTGATAATAAACGGAACTGCTCGACAGAACCCCCGCTGCATCTGAGTGTCCTTTAACCGGGCTGGTTGGGGCTGGCAGTGTGCTCACCTCTCTTCACAGCTATCTTCCCCCATCTCCTTCCAAGGGGGACCGAGGGAAAGAGGAATCTGGGCCATTCGCTCACCGACCAAAAGGAACGAGGCTAGGGCTGTTCGGGTCAGATGGCATCGGACCCAACAATCTCTATTCCTCCTGCTAATTAAATATAAAAACTCTGAAAATAATACCTAAAACAAACATAAGACTCTGAAAGGCAGGAAAAAGAAGAAAGATAATTCTTTCTCAGGAATAGAGGAGCAGCACTAGAGGAATAACTCAGAGTGATGAGGACCATGAGTTTTCTTCATTCCCCCTAAATATCCCAAACTAGGTGCTAGATAAAAACATAAGCAGCAGTGCCAATGAACACAAACAAAAAAGGCCTCAAGGAAAGCCTGTCCTTTCTAGCCAAAGAACCAGGAAAGGGATGGACATGTAGGACAGAAATCTTGCTGACCACATCTGCCTCTCTCCAGCCATACACAACTTTGAGGAAAACAAAACAACAAAAAACACCCATACTCTATGCTTCAGTGAAAGAGTAAGAAGCCTGGCCTTCCACCCACACCAAGCAGTAATTCCTTCACACCCGTCTCAATGCAGTATCAGCAGAGGTCAAGTTAGGAGGTTAGACTCCTACCCCTTCCCAGCAGTAAGGAGGTGACTAGCCCTCTCCCTCATGCATAATGTCATCAGAGCCCTGTTAAAATAAAAGATTTAAAGCAGATCCAGAGTCTTAAAGTATAATATTCCAAATGCCCAGGAGACAATAAAAAAAAAACTCATCATACCAAGAAATAGAAAAATCTCAACTTGAAGGAGAAATTATAATCAAGGGATGCTACCACCAAGATAAAATGTATATGTCAGAATTACTTGACAAGGATTTTAAAGAAGCCATGACTAAAATGCTCCAATGAACAATTACAAACACTGTTAAGACAACTTACTCTCAGCAAATAAATAGGTAATATACTCTCAGCAAATAAATAGGTAATATAAAGAAAAAATTTTTTTTAAAAATTTAGAACTAAAAATTACAATAACCAAAATAAAAAACTCGCTGCATGGGCTCATTAGCAGAGATGACAGATGGGAGAGGAGAAAATCAGTAAACCTGAAGACACAATAATAGAAATTACCCAATCTGAAAAACAGAGACAAAACAGAGAAAATCAGTAAACCTGAAGACACAATAATAGAAATTACCCAATCTGAATAACAGAGACAAAACAGGCTGAAAAATAAAATAAACAGAGCCTCAGGTACCTGTAGGACAATAATAAAAGTTCTAACATTCATGCCATTAGAAGTCCTAAAAAAAAGAAGAAAAAGAGTGAAGGGCTCAAAGAAGCATTTCCCAAATTTGGCAAAAGGCAAAAACCTAGAGATTGAAGAAGCTAAGAGAACCCCAAATAGGAATAATGCAAAGAAATCTGTGCAAGACATGTTATTGTCAAACTTCTGAAAAGTGAAGAAAAAACAATCAAAAACTGGTAGAGAGAACAACTCATCCTGTGATATTATACTTATATTTTGGTTTTTGTCCATGGTTTCTGGCTTGTTCTAATCATACCCTACCTTTCCATCTTGGAGCTGGCCATAAAGAAATCCTCTAACCTATATTGTCTGATTGTACACCTACCTATTTCTCATTTCAAAAGGAGTCCTGCCCCATACCTGGGAGGGAGGAATGCTGCACAGAGAGGCCAAGAAGAATCTGAACAGACAGGCCTTGCTGGGTTTCCTCACCCAGGCTGTTAGTGTTAGAGCATATCCTTTTGTCCAATTACATTTCTTCATTGTTATCCATGCTTCACTCATGCCTATGTACTGAAGCTTCCATAACAACGCAAGAGCACAGGGTTTGGGGAGCTTCTGGTTAGGCGGATGCAAGGAGGTTCCTCCAAGTGCACGAGGGGAGGGCATGAAGCTCAGCACCCCTTCCTCCATGCCTCACCCTGTGCATGTCTTCATCTGTAATATTCTTCACAATAAACCAGTAAATGTAAGTGTTTCCCCAAGTTCTGTGAGTCACTCTAGCAAACTCATCAAACCCAAGGAGGGGGTTGTGAGACCCCCAAATTATAGCTGGTCAGTCAGAAGTTCCCGAGGCCTGGGCTTGAAACTGGCATCTGAAGTTGGAAGTTGTCCTGGCGACTGAGCCATTAATTTGTGGGACCGGACACGATCTCCAGGTAGATACTGTCAGAGTAGATTTGAATTTGGGGACACCCAGCTGATGTCTGCTGCAGAATTCCTCACTTGTTGGTAGAGAGAAATCCCCATACATTTGGTCACAGAAGTCTGTCTTCTGTGTTGATGACTGTTGCTGAATAAGAGTACTCCTGTTGTTATTACCTGTAGAGGAACAACGATTCAAGCAGTGCATTCTTTATTAGAAACCATGGAGGCCAGAAGTAGCACAAGTGCTGAAGAAAAGAACTCCTACCCTAGAATTCTATATCCAGTGAAAATATCCTTCAGTAATGAAGGTAAAATTAAGACCTTTTAGATAAAGGAAAACAGAATTTGTTACCAGCCACCTACCCTAAAAGAATGTCTAAAGGAAGTTATTCAAACTGAAAGAAAACGATATAAGAAAAACCTTGGAGGGTTAGAAATGAAGAAATAGTAGTGGGAAGGATAAAAACATCTCTATTATATTTGCCCATAAATAATATAACATATAAATATATTTTAATAAATAAATAATAAATAAAAATATAATTTGTGGGTAAATATAATAGACTTTCTATGTTTTGTGGTTTAAAATTATGTTTGACAGCTGAAGCAAAAATTATCACATTGTATGATGAGGTTCTCAATATAACTGGAGAAAATATTTAAGATAATTATATTATAAAGGGAAAAAGGGAAAGGGACATAAATGGAAGTAAGGTTTCTACATTCCACTTAAAGTGGTAAAATGTTGATACCAGTAGACTGTAATAAGTTATGTATGTATAATGGAGTACCTAGTGCACTCAAAAAACTATCCAAAGAAATATACTTTAAAAAGTATAGATTGGGCCGGCCCGGTGGCGCACTAGATAGTGCGCCGCTTGGGAAGCACGGCGGCGCTCCCGCCCGAGGGTTCGGATCCCACATATAGACCGGTTCCCGCTCACTGGC